>NC_031989.1:44162447-44266010 GCF_001879085.1 Nicotiana attenuata
ATTTACTACCTCAGCAAGAAGTTCACATCATATGAGGTAAAGTACACTCAACTCGAGAGGACGTGTTGTGCCTTAACCTGGGTAGCGCAGAAGTTGAAACATTACTTGTCAGCATATACCACCTATCTCATCTCTCGGTTGGACCCATTGAAGTACATTTTTCAAAAGCCCATGCCCACAGGGAGGCTGGCAAAATGGCAAATCTTGCTCACGGAGTTCGATATTGTCTACCTGACTCAGACTGCAATGAAAGCACAAACGCTGGCTGATCATCTAGCTGAGAATCCAGTTGATGATGAATACGAACCTTTGAAAACATACTTCCGGACGAGGAGATAATGAATGTTGAAAAATTAGAACAAGTCGAGAAGCCTGGATGGAAATTGTTCTTTGATGGAGCTGCCAATGCCAAGGGTGTCGGGATAGGAGCAGTACTGATTTCTGAGACGGGGCAACACTACCCTATCACTGCTCAACTTCGTTTCTATTGCACCAATAACATGGCTGAATACGAAGCATTTATCCTGGGATTGAGATTGGCTATAGACATGGGTGTCCAGGAAATCTTGGTCATGGGTGACTCGGATCTTCTGGTACACCAGATTCAGGGTGAATGGGAGACACGAGATTTGAAGCTCATACCATACCGGCAGTGTTTGCATGAACTTCGTCAACGGTTTCAATCAATAGACTTCAAGCATATTCCAAGGATTCACAATGAGGTTGCCGACGCTTTGGCCACTTTGGCGTCAATGTTGCATCATCCAGACAAGGCTTATGTGGATCAGTTACAGATTCAAGTCCGAGATCAGCATGCCTATTGTAATGTGGTAGAAGAAGAGCTTGATGGTGAGCCATGGTTCCATGATATCAAAGAATATCTCCGGATGGGAGTATACCCAGCACAAGCTACAAGGGATCAAAAGAGAGCAATTCAACACTTGGCAAGCGGATTTTTCTTCAGTGGAGGAGTGTTGTACAAGAGAACTCCAGATCTTGGGTTTTTGAGATGCATGAATGCTATACAGGCTACAGTTATCATGGCTGAGGTACACGCGGGAGTTTGCGGACCTCATATAAGTGGATATGTATGGGCAAAGAAGATTCTCCGAGCAGGTTATTATTGGCTTACTATGGAACGGGATTGCATCAGTTTCGTGCGCAAGTGTCATCAATGTCAGGTACACGGAGATTTGATTCATTCTCCACCATCTGAGTTGCATACAATGTCGGCACCATGGCCGTTCGTTGCTTAGGAAATGGATGTTATTGGACCGATTGAGCCAGCAGCATCAAATGAGCATAGATCCATCTTGGTAGCTATTGATTATTTCACTAAATGGGTGGAGGCAAAAACCTTCAAATCTGTGACAAAGAAGGCAGTTGTCGATTTCGTGCATTCGAATATCATATACCGGTTTGGAATCCCGAAGGTAATCATCACAGATAATGGTGCCAATCTCAATAGCCATTTGATGGCCGAGACATGCCAGTAGTTTAAGATCATGCACCGCAATTCCACCCCATATCGTCCTAAGGCAAATGGGGTAGTCGAAGCAGCTAACAAGAACATCAAGAAAATACTTCAGAAAATGGTAGAAGGGTCAAGGCAATGGCATGAAAAACTACCTTTTGCCTTGTTGGGTTATCGCACTACTGTCCGCACTTCAGTAGGAGCGACTCCCTATTCATTGGTGTATGGAACTGAAGCAGTAATACCTGCAGAGGCTGAAATCCCGTCTCTTCGGATCATCGCCGAGGCGGAGATTGATGATGTTGAATGGGTTAAAGCCCGCTTGGAACAACTAAGTTTGATTGATGAGAAGAGATTGGCAGCAGTGTGTCACGGTCAATTGTACCAATAGAGAATGGCAAGAGCATATAACAAGAAAGTGCGTCCACGGAAGTTTGAAGTAGGGCAGTTGGTGTTGAGACGTATCCTACCTCATTGGGCTGAGGCAAAAGGAAAGTTCGCCCAAACTGGAAGGGGCCATTTGTTGTAACCAGAGTTTTGTCCAATGGCGCTTTATATCTAACAGATATGGAAGGGAAATGTGTAGAAATGGCTATCAATTCTGATGCAGTCAAGAGATATTATGTATGATTTCTTTATCTTTGGGTACCTGATTGTATTTGGCATGTTTTGAGATTGAAATGATGAAGGCATTTTGTTCTGCTATCCAAACACTTTATCCTTTGTTATCCCTTTGAGCCTTATTACATTTTCTTTCGTATCCCTCTTTCGGAATCAACAACAAAACTCGAGAATTGAATGGGGAAATAGAGTGGAGAAAATAAGAAAAGAAAAGAAAAGAAAGAAACGAAAAGAAAAGAAAAGAAAAGAAAAGGAAAGAAAGAAACGAAAAGGAAAAGAGAGAAAAGAAAAAAAAGAGAAAAAAGAAAAGAAAAGAAAAGAAAAGAAAAGAAGAAAAGAAAGAAAAGAAAGAAAGAAAGGAAATGAAAAAGAGCAGAAGAATGGAAGAAAAGAAACATCGCAACAATGGAGCGATTTTGTGGCCTGAACTACGTTTGACTTGATCTCAAAAGGGTACGTAGGTAGCCTCACTGAGGTTCAGTCACAACAGAAGAAAAATCCAAGAATCCCCAAGAAGGAGAGTGGGGCAGAAGTTATGGTTGTTGCAAAAAATATGATTCCGAAAGTTGAAATGTTGAACCCACGTTTGAATTATTTTGAGCTTTTATACCTTTCTTTCTAAAACCCATCCAAAAGCCACATTACGGTCCAAAGAAAGACCTTCTGATCAATCTTAAGAAATGTCAATACAAGCGGGTAAAGTGATTCTTGTTGGGGATAACACTCTGGTGCCAGAAGGAAAATGATGAAATGAGAGAGTCTTATCGGTGAAAACCCTCACGGGCACCATAAGGCGATGTGAGTTGAGAGAAATGAAAATGAGAGAGTCTTATTGGTGAAAACCCTCACGGGCACCGTAAGGGAAGTGAGTTTGAGAGATATTAAACATGAGAGAGTCTTATTGGTGAAAACCCTCATAGGCACCGTAAGGCGAAAGTGAGTTTTCAGATGCACAAATGAAGGAAGTCTGTGGTTGAAAGATGGAAAAAGAAGCAAGGCTTGGGTTTTGGTGAAAGTCGGTTGTGAAAGTATGAAACAGCAAATGTGGCAATTGACAATTGATTGGTTGGACAGACTAGGCTAGAATCCGAAATGCATGGCACGACCAATGGAATCAGCCTTTCCACTCAGATAAGTCCTGTCCTTTTTCTTTTCATTACAATTCGTTCGTTTTCAGAGTTTTTCTATCCTCAAAACCTTCGAGGTCATTGTATTTCATTCTCTTAAAGTCTGTCCATAAGACGTTTCAGTGTCAGTTCTATTCAAAAAAAACAAAAGAAGGACGTCAAAGCTAACTACCAGCTTCCCAGTTATAGGGCACAACAAGGTTGGGACATATTAAAAGAAAGTAAAACATAAAGGACCAGTGAAAATCGGTGGAATAATCAGATGGTTGTGAGGGAGAGGCAACGTTCACAAGAAGGGAACATATTTCAAGCTTCAACAATTAGGAGCTCGCCTGAAGAACAGAGGCATACATTTCAAGCTTCAGCAATCAGGAGCCCACCTGGAGAACATGGGAATATTTCAAATTCCAGCAATCAGGATCCTACCTGAAGAACAGGGAAGTGCAATTCAATTTTAGCTTTTAGTTTTTTATAACATACTGTACCCAGCCGCCAAATTGGGGCAGAAAATTTTCTTTGTTTGTTTTGCAGCAGTCAGGAGCCCACCTGGAGAACAGGGGAATACTCTTCAAGATTCAACAATCAGGAGCCCACCTGGAGAACAAGGGAATACTTTTCAAGTTTCAGCAGTCAGGCGCCCACCTGGAGAACAAGGGAAGTGCAATTCAATTTTAGCTTTTAATNTGTCAGCACCATGGCCGTTCGTTGCTTGGGGAATGGATGTCATCGGACCGATCGAGCCAACAGCATCAAATGGGCATAGGTTCATTCTGGTAGCTATTGATTATTTCACTAAATGGGTGGAGGCAAAAACCTTCAAATCTGTGACCAAGAAGGCAGTGGTCGATTTCGTGCATTCGAATATCATACGCCGGTTTGGGATCCCGAAGGTAATAATCACAGACAATGGTGCCAATCTCAATAGTCATTTGATAGCCGAGACGATGCCAGCAGTTTACGATCATGCACCGCAATTCACCCCATACTGCCTAAGGCAAATGGGCCAGTCGAAGCAGCTACAAGAACATCAAGAAAATACTTCGGAAAAAATGGTAGAAGGGTCAAGGCAATGGCATGAAAAACTACCTTTTGCCTTGTTAGGCTATCGCACTACTGTCCGCACTTCAGTAGGAGCGACTCCCTATTCATTGGTGTATGGAACCGAAGCAGTAATACCCGCAGAGGTTGAAATCCCGTCCCTCCGGATCATCGCCGAGGCGGAGATTGATGATGTTGAATGGGTTAAAGCCCGCTTGGAACAACTAAGTTTGATTGATGAGAAGAGATTGGCAGCAGTGTGTCACGGTCAGTTGTACCAACAGAGAATGGCAAGAGCATATAACAAGAAAGTGCGCCCGCGGAAGTTCGAAGTAGGACAGTTGGTATTGAGACGTATCCTACCTCATTGGGCTGAGGCAAAAGGAAAGTTCGCCCCAAACTGGCAGGGGCCATTTGTTGTAACCAGAGTTTTGTCCAATGGCGCTCTATATCTAACAGATGTGGAAGGAAAATGTGTAGAAATGGCTATCAACTCTGATGCAGTCAAGAGATATTATGTATGATTTCTTTATCTTTGTGTACCTGATTGTATTTGGCATGTTTTGAGGTTGAAATGATGAAGGCATTTTGTTCTGCTATCCAAACGCTTTATCCTTTGTTATCCCTTTGAGCCTTATTATATTTTTCTTTCGTATCCCTCTTTCGGAATCAACAACAAAAACTTGAGAATCGAACGGGGAAATCAAGTGGAGGAAATAAGAAAAGAAAAGAAAAGAAAAGAAAGAAAAGAGAAAGAAAAGAAAAGAGAAAAATAAAAGAAAAGAAAGAAAAGAAAAGAGAAAGGAAAAGAAAAAGAAAAGAAAAGAAAAAGAAGAAAAGAAAGAAAAGGAAAAAGAAAGAAAGGAAACGAAAAAAGAAAAGAAGAATGGAAGACGAGAAACATCGCAACAATGAAGCGATTTTATGACCTGAACTACGTTTGACTTGATCCCGAAAGGGTACGTAGGCAGCCTCACTGAGGTTCAGTCATAACAGAAGAAAATCACAGAATCCCCAAGAAGGAAACTGGGGAAGAAGTTATAGTTGTTGCAAGAGATATGATTCCGAAAGTTGTAATGTTGAACCCACGTTTGAATTATTTTGAGCTTTTATACCTTTCTTTCTGAAACCCATCCAAAAGCCACATTACGGTCCAAAGAAAGACCTTCTGATCAATCTTAAGAAATGTTAATACAAGCGAGTAAAGTGATTCTTGTTAGGGACAACACTCTGGTGATAGAAGGAAAATGATGAAATGAGAGAGTCTTATCGGTGAAAACCCTCACGGGCACCATAAGGCGATGTGAGTTGAGAGAAATGAAAATGAGAGAGTCTTATTGGTGAAAACCCTCACGGGCACCGTAAGGCGAAGTGAGTTTGAGAGATATTAAAAATGAGAGAGTCTTATTGGTGAAAACCCTCACGGGCACTATAAGGCGAAAGTGAGTTTTTCAGATGGGCAAATGAAAGAAGTCTGTGGTTGAAAGGTGTTTGAAAGATGGCAAAAGAAGCAAGGCTTGGGTTTTGGTGAAAGTCGGTTGTGAAAGTATGAAATAGCAAATGTGGCAATTGACAATTGATTGGTTGGACAGACTAGGCTGGAATCCGAAATGCATGGCACGACCAATGGAAACAGCCTTTCCACTCAGATAAGTCCTGTCCTTTTTCTTTTCATTACAATTCGTTCGTTTCCAGAGTTTTCCTATCCTCAAAACCTTCGAGGTCATTGCATTTCATTCTCTTAAAAGTCTGTCCATAAGACGTTTCAGTGTCAGTTCTGTTCAAAAAAAAAAAACAAAAGATGGACGTCAAAGCTAATTACCAGCTTCCCAGTTATAGGGCACAACAAGGTTGGGACATATTAAAAGAAAGTAAAACATAAAGGACCAGTGAAAATCAGTGGAATAATCAGATGGTTGTGAGGGAGAGGCAAAGTTCACAAGAAGGGAACAGAAACACCAAACAGTAATACGAGGTAAAACATTTGGGTCATCAAGATCAGAGGGTTGAAAGTCAATCGGGAAATCGTGGCAAGTCAAAGCAAGTCCAAAGAAGCAAGTCAGAGCAAAGTCGGAAGCGGGAGCATGGCCAACAAGAATGCCAGCAGCTAACCACCATTTTACATTAACAAATTTTTCTTTGATTGGTGCTGTATCCAGTTACCAAACTGGGGCAGAAATTTTCTTTGTTGTTTATTTTGCTACAGTCAGGAGCCCACCTGGAGAACAAGGGAATACTTTTCGAGTTCGGTAGTCAGGAGCCCTCCTGGAGAACAAGGGAATACTTGTCAATTTCAGAAGTCAGGAGCCCACCTGGAGAACAAGGGAATATTTTCAAGTTCAGCGATCAGGCGCCCACCTGAAGAACAAGGGAAGTACAATTCAATTTTAGCTCTTAATATTTGATAAGATGCTTACCCAGTTATCAAACTGGGGAAGAGAATTTTCTTTGTTGTTGATTTTGTTGAAGTCAGGAGTCCCGCCTGGAGAACAGAGGCATATGTTTCAAGTTCCAGCAGTCAGGAGCCCGCCTGGAGAACAGAAGCATACAAATTTCAGCAGTCAGGAGCCCGCCTGGAGAACGGAGGCATACTTTTCAAGCGTCAGGAGCCCGCCTGGAAAATGGACACATATTTCAAATGGTAACAATCAAGCATCATTCGGAGGAATGACAACAACATCGCCAATCACAATACAAGACAACAACAGGAATCCCATCGGAAGAATACAAGATACAAGTTTAAGGCAACACAAGAGCAAGTTTGAAGGCATAGATAGGATCTTTTGTAAATTCATAGATTATAGCTTAGGCTAGCTTCTTTGGTTTACCACGGTGTAATAAGGAGGTCAGCGAGCAGTAGCAGCAGCAACAGTAGTGAAATCACAGTTCTTGGTAGTCCCAGCTACCAGACATTCCCAAACTACACTGACCTGATTCCTGTTTAGCCTAGGATATGTAGGCAACCTCTGAAGCAGGGTGCGGTCAACTCTTTCAAAATGCTTCACACGGAATATGCGAACGGGCAAAAATCGCTCATTTCGGCTCACTTGTCTTTGCACGAAAACTCTGCGTGTTTCCGGGCAAAGAGGGGCAGCTCTGAGCACGTGATTTTTGCCCTAAGCAAATTATTCCAAAAGTTTCAAATAAAATAATTTTACAATTTCTTTTTCTGTGGGTTTTGTTGAATTTGGTGTTAATTGATTACATGATAATTCACATTAAAAATACAAAAATACGCATTTGCATTTAGGTATTTAATTTCACATTTTTAGTATTAATTAGGTATTAAGAAAAAATTAAAAATAATCACAAAAATAGTTTCTTTGCACTGTTGCATTTATCTTTTAAGCAGAATTTTAAGTAATTTTAGGATTTGAATAGTGTAATCTCGAATTATTATTAAGTATTGGTTTTAATTTTATTTTTTTTACATTTTATAAAATCAGAAAAATGCAAGATAAAAATATAAAAATATAAAATAAAATAAAATACAAAAGCAAAAGCAATAAAAAGAAAACAAAATGAATTAATAAAAAGGGAATTAGGCTAGTTGAATTGGGCCAAATTGGGTTTAAGTCCAAACGACCCCACTCCAATTTGCTTCAGCCCAGACCAATTTGGCCCAATCCGTCTCCCCACCCGGTCCAGCGTCGAGTAATCTCAACCGTCCATCACCCTCATCCAACGGCTCACGTTGATGCTAATGTTCTAATAAATGTGTCCTAAAAAAACCCATTAACCCTAGACACTCTTTACCCTCCTCGTACCCCTGCCCTATCTCCAGCCGCCGGTGTAACGCCACCGTTACCCCGCCCTGCTCCGCCGTCCTCCGCCCTAGCGCCGCCGGTCGGAAATCGCCGCCGGCGGCGGCGATGCTCCAATGGCCCCCAAAATATCACACCATACTCTCCTTTACCTCGTCTTCCAACCCCCCATATCCCATGTCCCTCGAATCCCAACCCAACTCCTCGAATATTCAATCTAAGTTCTCCGGCCAAGTCACAAACTCACCCAAACTGGCCCAAATTCATACCATATGTTCCTCATCCCTCCCTCATCATTAATCCATACCTAGAAACCTTCGAATCTGCCCGGAACATTACAAATTCTAAATCCCAATTCCGGCAGAACCCTAACTCAGAAATCTTGAGGATTTTGGACCGTAATATCCCTAATCACGCGTTTTCTTTTGAAAACACACGATTAGGGATGTTACGTGTCAAGAATCCTGAGTATTCAAACAACAATGGCTGGCCAGAGTTCGTAAGTCTTCTTGTTCTTTTCTTTTCTGATTTTTGAGTTTTCTTTGACTTGTTTGTTTAGCTTTAATTAGGGTATTTTTCCCTGCATGATACTTAAATTAGGGCTATAGGGTTTCAATTTAACTGTTGTTTGGATAATTTGTTTTGATTCTGGTTAGTTTTTGATTATGTTAATTGTTACCTGTTGATCGAAATTCTGACAGATTAGTTTCATGATTAGTTGTGTTTAATGTTGATTTAATAGTTTTAGTTTTGTTATTAGTTTAGATCAGTTGAATTTCAATATTAGCTAGGGTTAATTAGTTCAATTAAAGATCGGCTAATTAGGGTCTTTCTTTAGATTATTGTTTAAGCCTTAATAAATTTAGGTTTCAGGATAAAATGGTTAAGTGTAATTGATTAAAACGTTGGTAATTCTAGGAGAGGTTTGAGGGTATTTTAGGGATTGAAAATGGCATGTTTTGCCAAATTGGTAATTTTAGAACCAAGATAAGGGTAGTATAGGTATTGTACGATTAAAAGAACACCCTAGGGACTTCTAGAATAGGACTTTAGTGTAAATTTTAGCAAACTTAGGGTAGTAACTTGAGAAACAAGTCAGGAATTGAAGGTTTAATAGGTGAATTCTGAATTTTAAAAGAGGAAAAAATGTGTGAAAGCTTGCAGAGATTCTGCCCCATTTCTTGCCTATAAAAGGCACCCCTAATGCCTTCTTGAACAAGTTATGGAACCCCTGAAAAATTGCTACAAGTTTTGGGAGCCATAAAATTCCCCCTCAATATCATCTCTGAAAATCTGAGTTTCCAGTTTGATTTTTGAAATCGGAACCTCAGATCTAGTTCTTCAAAACCAAAAAAAAAAAATAGAAAACCTCTAGAAAACTAAAAAGAAAATTTCAGAACTACTGTTTCATTGAATTTTCCAGTTAACTTTGAATTTTAGCTTCTGAATTGCCTCACTTAGCCTATATTCTGTTTGCTGGTACACTCTGGTGGTGCCTAGGTGTCTTTCGAGTGTGTTTGGGTCCAATTGAGGTTATTTTAGGCTATTTTGTTGACTGTTGGCTTCAGAGATGGTTTTGGGATTAGTTTTGAGTCTATTTGGGTTTCTGCAAGTGAATCTGGTCTACTGTTGGTGCTGTTTCTACTCTGAAAATTATTCTGGGCTGTGTGTTTGCTGTTTGATGGTTCATTGATCTGCTGTGTTTGAGCTGTTGTTGATCTCTCATTTCTTCATTTTTATCGAATTCCAGGTACACACTTGGGCTGTCTCAATGTAGATTCTTCTGTCAAACAAATGAGATGAAATTGAAGTTTCTGTTGTAGCTCCGTTATTCTGTTAATTTCATTATGTTTTAAGCAATCATCTGTGATTTAGTTAATTATACACTATAATCAAACTGTGGATTTGTATGCCTGGACTGTTTTCAAGTAACTTTGGACTGTTTATGATAATCAATTTGTATTAGTTTGCTAATTAGCCTAAGGATCTTAGGTTTGGTAATTAGTTAGGCTGTCAAATTTAGAATAGTATTAGTTGTAGTTAATCTAGCCCGCGTGTTAGTATAAACTTCTCAAATTGAATAACAATTCGAGCTGGGAATTATTCACTGGTTTTAGCTCGTTTAAATTTGTTCCTGTGTAGTTTGATTATTGAAATCAGAAGATTAACTGAAGCAGGAAGTAATTTCGAATTCACAAGTCACTTGAGTGCTGACTTAGTAATGTTAGCTATAACTAATTCAAAATAGTTAGTATAATGTGTGATTTAATAAAATCACTTTTCAAACCTGTTTTCTTTCACCTTGTTAGCATCTGAGAACTCGACAGTAGGCCAGTAGGAAAAATAGTTGGAGCTTGAAATTGAAATTCAAAGGATCAACATCTTGTTAATTCGAGTAGTTGAGTTTTGTTTTCCTATTACCATTGTTGAAGACACATAGACCGGGCCTTGATATTCGAACAGACGGCCCAGGTCCTGGTATAATGATCTATTCGATTGGACCTGGGCCACATTTGACATGGCTTATTCTTTATGCTCCCCTGAGTAATGATTTCCTTATGTGGATTATGTTCAAGGCCCGATCTGGTTAAGGGTCAAAATTCGTGACAATTTTAAACAATGATTAATTAGGACTTTTCCTTTTTATATTTTAGGGACAAATTAAAATAGAAAATTATAGATTGCTCTGTTTGCCTTTTAATAATAAAACGAGATGAGCCTCGCTAAACAAAACAAATAAATTGCGGGGCCCTCGATAAATGCTTATACTAAAATACTCAGACTTTGGGATGGGCCGTTTAGCGAATTTCACGGCCTTCCCCAAAGATAATAACGCGATAGTCTCTTTAGGCACGCGATTTAAATAATTTTACCTTCCTAAATACGGGTGCACATTTATGTGACCCAATTCCAAATCTCAACGAAGTCGAAATGTGTCAAAACCGCGGGTGCATTTATGTGACGCGGTTCGAGATGTGTTTCCACGACGTTGCAATTCTCTTAAAATAATAATAATAAAAGCGGTTCAAAGTGAAAAGCACATAGGTTAAAACATGTACTAAAATCAAATAAACAAGCCAAATATGACAGTTGAGCGACCGTGCTAGAACCACGGAACCCGGGAATGCCTAACACCTTCTCCCGGGTTAACAGAACTCCTTACTCGGATTTCTGGTTCGCGGACTGTTAACAGAGTCATATTTTCCTCGGTTCGGGATTCAACCGGTGACTTGGGACACTATTAATCTCCCAAGTGGTGACTCTGAAATCTTAATAATAAATCCCGTTCCGATTGTCCTTTAATTAGAAAAACTCCTTTACACCCTCACAGGTGTGCATAAAGAGGAGGTGGGACAAGCTTCTCATAACAAATGCAAAGAGAGTTTTGGCCAGCCCATGTTCGCAAATACGAACAACCCTTTGTATTTGCGAGGTGAATCTGGGGAGGGATTTTCGCATTTGCGACCAAATTGTTCGCATTTACGACAACAGCAGAAATGCTACAGGTTCGTATTTACGATGCCTTTCTCGTATTTGGGAGCTTCGCCAATGCGAAGCTCAGGTCGCAAATACGACATCTGCAGCTTATAAGTTTGGACTAAATGGGAATTTTCATTCATTCTCCCATTTTTCAAAACCTACACTTCAAGAGGTGATTTTGCAAGGGCTAGTTGTTCCCTAAATCATAGGTAAATGATTCTTAACTCATTTATTTCAATCTAATACATCTTTTCACAAGATTTCATCCTAGAATCTAGGGTTTTCATGGTGGAATTGGGTATTTCTGGGTAGAACTTAGGAATTTCAAAAAATTTGGGGATGTAGACCTCAAATTGAGGTCGGATTCCATAAACAAATTATATATCTAGGCTCGGGAGTGAATGGGTAATCGGGTTTTGGTCCGAACTGCGAGTTTTGACCAAGCGGGCCCTGGGTCGATTTTTGACATTTTGGCAAAAATTTAAGGAAACCTATAATTGTGTATTAGAGTTGATTTATTTTGCAATAATTGATGCTATTAAGGTAATTATGACTAGATACGAGTGGTTCAGAGGTGGAAACTATAGGAAAAGCGGTGATTGAGGCTTGAGTTTGGTCGTGGAATCGAGGTAAGTGTTGTGGCTAACCTTAGCTTGAGGGATTAGGTATTACATGCCTATTTGCTACGTGTTTTGATATTGAGTACAACATATAGGTAAGGTGACGGGTACATATGCGTTGTTGTCGAGTCATAGCATGCGAGTTAGTCATATTCTTGTGACTAATGTATTCCTTATTCGAACTGTTCATGCTTAAACTGGTTATTCCTCATGTTAAACAATTCTTAGCATGTTTTCCTGGAATTAGATATTGGTTGAATATTGATTCAAGTTGAGATTAATGCTGTGAAGTTAAATATTGAAATGAAGCTTGTTGTTGATAATTCCCTTATCGGGTTGTTATTGTTTTGTTGTTTGGGTGAGGGAGAGTATTAAAAGAGGAAGGGTCATGCCGTGCAAAGTCTTATGAGTGAGAGATAATGCACGAAGGGTAATGTCGTGCCATATTCTCTGAGTGATAATGCATGAAGGGTGATGTCGTGCCATTTCTATTGTTTCTTATGGTAAAGACGAGAGAAAAAGCACGAAGAGTGATGCCGTACACTTGTTTGCTACGTTATTACTTTTGTTGGTGTAAAGCATGTTATTTACTGCGTTTCTTTACTGTACTACCTTCTGGATTTGACATTCCCCTCAGCATGTTTTCCCCTACCCGTAATTATCTTCTTAATTTCCATTGTTATTATTTTCTCTTATTTGATTTAATTTCACAGGTTCATGTTATTGTCGTGCCCTAGCCTCATTACACTTCACCGAGGTTAGGCTCGGCAGTTACCAGTACATGGGGTCGGTTGTACTGATAATGCACTCTGCACTTTCTGTGCAGATTTCGATACTGGACCGCATTGATATGAGTTGGGTTGCTGCCTTCAGTCCTGTAACGACCCGACCCGTCGTTACGGGAGTTACCGCCCCGTTTTCCCCGTTTATTGCATCTATATGTTTCATTATATGTCTTTAGAGAATTTGAAGTAATTCGGACAGAGTTCGGTTAGAAATGAGACAATAAGTCTCTTTATGAGAAGGTTAGTTTGGAAAAGTCAACCGAATGTTGACCTATGAGTTAGAAGGCTCGGAATGTATTTCCGATGATTCGACTAGTTTTGGGGGATGATTTGTGACTTAGGAGCGCAATCGGAATTGAATTTGGAGGTCCGGTGTAGAATTAGGCTTGAATTGGCTAAGGTTGGATTTTGGCGAATTCCGGATGGTAGGTGCGTTTTTGATCCGAGGGTCGGAATGGAATTCCGAGAGTTGCAGTAGCTCCGTTAGGTGATTTTGGATATGCGTTCAAAGTTTCAAATCATTCGGAGGTGTTTAGGTCGGGTTTTAGATCAAATGCAAGTTTCGGAAGTTTTAGTTTAACTTAGGCTTGAATCCGTGGTAATTCGATGATTTTGGTGTTTATGATAGTGTTTTTATGTTACGAGCAAGTTTGAATGAAGTAATAGAACATATCTGTGCATTTGGTTGAGGTCCCGAGGGCCTCGAGGTGAATTCGGGTGGTTAAACGAGAGTTTTGAGGTGTATTGTAGGTCAGATTTTGCTGTCATCTGGTGTCTCCGCTTATGCGGAAATGGACCGCAGAAGCGGTACCACAGAAGCGGGTACGTGGTCGCAGAAGCGGTCATTGGCCGGCTAGGGAAATTCCGCAGAAGCGGAAGGTGGCTCGCACCAGCGGGTCCGCATAAGCGGACACTGTACCGTAGAAGCGGTTTAGAGGGAACCGCAGAAGCGGACTTCCCGTCGCATAAGCAAAGTCCGGGTTTCTAAGTGAAGATCGCAAAAGCGGAAATGTGGCCGCAGAAGCGGTCCCGCATAAGCGAAAGCGGGACCACAGAAGCGAAAACTGGACTGGGCGATAGAAGGGTTTTAAAATAATATTTCATCCGCGACCCTTTCATATTTTTCCTCCATTGTTGACGTTCTTAAGTGCCTTGAACAAGGAAATTTGAGGGTTTTGACTGAGAATCATTTGGAGGTAAATTCCTTGGCCTAAATATTCGAATCTATGGTAGAAATTACATGTAAATTGTAGGAAATTCATCAAAAACGGGTCAAGCTAGGGCTTGAAAAGTTATGATGTAAAAACGGATTTTGGAAGGGCATTTGAGCTTCGTTTTCGGTAAACTTTATACGCACGGACTCGTGGCGAGACGAGGAATCCGTTGGTGTGATTTTCAGAATTTTTCGAGAAGTAAGCCCGGGGCTCGGGTTTTACCATCTTCCTGAATTTTAGTACTTTTCGAGTATTTTTTATTGGGTTATGTTTCTTTAACCCATATTTATGTATTCGTTGTGATTTTGACTAGATTCGACGTGCGAGGAGGTCGATACGAAAGGAAAAGGCATTGCGGACCATTCTGCGGCCGGATAGAGGTGAGTAGTTGGTGTATATGATGGCCTGAGGGTTTGAAACCCCGGCTTATCACATTGTGACGCTATTGTAGAGCGTGACTCGCACCCCATGGCAGGTGCGGGATTGGTTATGACTGGGATTGAGACTTAGTCCATCCCGAACAAGAATGTTTCTAAATTGGCGACTGATACGCACCCTGTATTGAATATATCTGGGCTTATTGCCGTGTTTGGGGCCTTGTGCCGATCTGTAGCATCCTTAGAGGGTGAATGTCATTGTGATAGCATGCTTTGTATAATCATTGATCTCAGTCCTGTGTCTAATCACTGTTATAAAATGCTAAGTCACTTTTCCTGAAGTTAAATATCTAAAGTATATTCTTCTTAATAGATTGGAAATTGGGAAATTAATTGAACCTGTTACGTGACTCATATGCATATTGTGGACTGAGTATGGATCGGGCTGCACGCCGCAGCGAATGGTATGATTATATTGCGCTTGGGCTGAAGGAGCCCCTCCGGAGTCTGTACACACCCCCAGTGAGCGCCGTCGACGTTAAATGGATAGGGCTACGCGCCGTAGCGGTTATGTGCATTGCATTGCATCCTTACATTATACTTGACTGATATATTCGAAGTTGTTTTGCTGTTAGTTCGTAGTTAGGTGTTGGACTGTTAGTTTTAGCTTTACTTTGTGGCACTTTGTGGATTTCTTATCTTCAGACATTTTATATGCTTATTACTGACTAAGTCGGTAGTACTCACCCCTACTCCCTGCACCTTGTGTGCAGATTCAGGTACACCGGAGGCTTAGCTGAGCAGACTTTGTTTTCTAGAGCTTATCAGAGTTGTTGAGGTAGCTCCTTGATGTTCGCAGGACCTGACTACTCCTCCTATTTCAGTTTTATTTATATATATACATTTCCAGACTTGAGTATTTTCGTTCAGATATTGTTATTCAGATTGTTTTAGAGGCTCTAGACTCGTGGCCCCGGATCTTTTGGGAGTGTTGTTATCAGACTTCGTATTTTCTCAGTATTATTCTTCGACAAATATTGGATTATTATTCTAAAACTATTATAATCTCTTTAGATTGTGGGTTTTGAGGTTTACGATTGATTTGGGAACGACTGTGGTCAGGCTTGCCTAGCAATGTTGTTGGGCGCCATCACGATCGGGTTTGCGGTCGTGACAAGTTGGTATCAGAGCCTAGGTTACTAGGCCTCGCGAGTCATGAGCCGGTTTAGTAGGGTCTCGCGGATCGGTACGTAGACGTCCGTATCTATCCTCGGGAGGCTACAGAACCTTTAGGAAACACTTCACTTCCTTGAAATTCAAATCGTGCGGCTTGTTATTATGAAAAACTAAATTTCCGTATTCTATTCTCTCGCAGATGGCGAGAACCCGCGCTAACGGACGTGGCGGACGACCACCAGTGCCACCTAGAGGCCGTGGTCGAGGTAGAGGCAGGGCAGCAGGGACAACACCTACTGACCCACCAGTTGACAAGACTTAGGGTAAGATCCCAGCACCAATTGACCAGGCCCAGGGTCAAATTCCAGTTGTAGATGCTCCAGCAGCACCTGTTCAGGCACCGGCAGTGCCCATCGTGATTCCTGGTCTCCAGGAGGCTTTGGCTCAGATCTTGTCCGTCTGCACTGGCCTGGCTCAAGCGGTTTCAGCTACTACAGCGGCGGCTACTTCTCAAACCGGGGGTGGTCATCAGACCCCCGATGCTCGCACACCCGAGCAGGTTGTTCAGGGCTTACAGACACCTGGGGTAGCTCCAGCTCAGCCAGTTCAGCCAGCGGCACCAGTTGCAGCAGTTGTTCCAGTTGCGCCAGTCGTACCAGCTCCAGCTCATGTGGTCCCAGCTATGCCGGATGACGAGAAGCGTCGGTTGGAGAGGTTCGGTAGGCTTCAGCCCCCGACATTCAGTGGTGTTGAGGGCGAGGATGCCCAGGGTTTTCTGGATAAGTGCCAGCGTATGCTTCGTACTGCGGGTATTCTGGAGTCTAGTGGAGTGGCTTTTACTACCTTCCAGTTCACAGGGCCTGCATTTACTTGGTGGGAGGAGTTCGAAAGGCGTAGGCCTATTGGAGCAGCGCCCCTCACGTGTCAACAGTTCTCTACAGTATTCTTGGAAAAATATGTACCCCAGTCTCACAGCGAAGAGCTGCGTCGTCGGTTCGAGTGGTTGACTTAGGAAGTATGACAGTGACTCAGTATGAGTTGAGGTTTACACAGCTAGCTCGGCATGCTACGTGGATGATCCCGACAGATCGCAGGAGGATCAGGAGGTTTGTGGATGGCCTCAACTATCCGATTCGCATATTGATGACTAGAGAAAGGGCTACAGTAGTTACATTTGAGGGGGTAGTTGATGCGGCTCGTCAGATTGAGACAGATCGTCATCGGGAGTGTGAGGAGAGGGAGGCTAAGAGGCCTCGAGGTTCAGGTAGTTTCAGTGGTGCTCCATCTAGGGGCCAGTTCCAGCGCAGCAGAGGTCGTTCCTTCAGACCTCCTCAGTCAGGTCGTTCAGAGTCCAGTGGGGCTTCGTCAGGCCGTGGTCATCAGGGTCATCAGCAGAGCCAGCCTGCACTGAGTGCCCTTCCAGCTCAGAGCTCTACTCCTGCTTCTTCAGCCCAGGGTTCACCTGCAGTGAGGGGTTCCCATCAGTCCCCTTCTCCAGCTCCGGGTCGTTGCTACGAGTGCGGTGAGTTGGGTCATATGAGGAGACAGTGTCCCCGGTTCCGTAGTAGACAGTCTCAGCAGAGGGACCAGCCCTCATCTTCTGCTCCTGTTTCTTCAGCGCCCACTCAGTCAGCTAGGAGTGGAGGTCAGGTAGCCAGAGGTCACCCCAGGGGTGGGGACCGTACTGGCGGCGGTCAGGCTCGATTCTATGCTCTTCCAGATAGGAAAGACGCCAGTGCATCAGATGCAGTCATCACAGGTACTATCTCAGTCTGCCACAGGGATGCCTCTGCCTTATTTGATCCCGGATCTACCTACTCCTATGTATCTTTATATTTTTCTCATCATTTGGGTACGACCCGTGGTTGTCTTGCCTTGCCTGTGCATGTATCTACCCCGGTGGGTGATACTGTTATTGTGGATCACATATATCGATCTGATCTTGTTACTATTGGGGGTCTGGAGACCCGAGTTGACTTGTTATTATTGGGCATGGTGGATTTCGACGTGATTCTGGGTATGGATTGGTTATCTCCGTACCATGCTATTCTGGACTGTCATGCCAAGACAGTTACGTTGGCTATTCTGGGTATTCCGAGGATCGAGTGGCGAGGCGTGACTGACTATGTACTCGATAGGGTGATTTCCTTCCTAAAAGCCCAACAGATGGTTGGGAAGGGTTGTTTGTCGTACTTGGCTTTCGTTAGAGATGTTGGAGCTGAGACTCCTAGTCTTGATTCGATTCCCGTTGTGAGGGATTTCCCTGATGTCTTTCCAGCGGACCTGCCGGGCATGCCGCCGGACAGGGACATTGATTTCGGTATTGATCTGGTGGCGGGCACTCAGCCCATCTCTATCCCTCCCTATCGTATGGCACCAGCGGAGTTAAAAGAATTGAAGGAACAGCTTCAGGAACTCCTAGATAAGGGGTTCATTCTCCCGAGTGTGTCAACTTGGGGTGCACCAGTGTTATTTGTAAAGAAGAAGGATGGCACAATGAGAATGTGCATTGATTACAGACAGCTGAACAAGGTGACAGTGAAGAACAAGTACCCACTACCCCGTATTGAGGATTTGTTTGATCAGCTTCAGGGAGCAAGGGTATTCTCTAAGGTTGACCTTCGATCGGGCTATCACCAGCTGAAGATTAGGGATTCAGACATTATGAAAACGGCTTTCAGGACGAGATATGGGCACTACGAATTTCTAGTGATGTCCTTCGGGCTGACTAATGCCCCAGCCGCATTCATGCACTTGATGAACAGTGTATTTCGGCCGTATCTGGATTCTTTTGTGATCGTGTTTATCGATGATATTCTGGTGTACTCGCGTAGCCAGGAGGAGCACGCGCAGCACCTGAGGGTGGTATTACAGAGTTTGAGAGAGGAGAAGCTTTATGCGAAGTTCTCTAAGTGTGAGTTCTGGCTTAGTACTGTGACTTTTCTGGGACACGTGGTGTCCAGTGATGGTATTCAGGTTGACCCAAAGAAGATCGAGGCGGTGCAGAGTTGGCCCAGACCGTCCTCAGCTACTGAGATCCGGAGTTTCCTCGGTTTGGCAGGTTACTACCGCAGGTTCGTTCAGGGCTTTTCATCTATTGCTTCGCCTTTGACGAAGTTGACACAGAAGAATGCTCCATTTGTGTGGTCGGATGAATGCGAGGAGAGCTTCCAGAAGCTCAAGTCGGCCTTGACCACAACTCCGGTACTAGTATTGCCATCAGTTTCAGGTTCTTATACGGTGTATTATGATGCTTCGGGAGTTGGGATCGGTTGTGTATTGATGCAGGAGGGTAGAGTTATTGCGTATGCTTCTCGTCAGTTAAAGCTCCATGAAAAGAACTACCCTGTTCATGACTTAGAGTTGGCTGCTATCGTTCATGCCTTGAAGATTTGGAGGCATTATCTATATAGCGTATCTTGTGAGGTATATACGGACCATTGCAGTCTTCAGTACTTGTTTAAGCAGAAGGATCTTAAATTGAGGCAGCGGAGATGGCTTGAGTTACTCAAGGATTATGATATTACCATCCTGTATCCTCCCGGGAAGGCCAATGTAGTGGCCGATGCTTTAAGCCGGAAGTCCATTCGTATGGGTAGTTTGGCGTATATTCCAGTTGGGGAGAGACCCCTTGCAGTTGATGTTCAGGCTTTGGCCAATCAGATGGTGAGGTTAGATATTTCCGAGCCCAGTCGGGTGTTGGCTTGTATGGTTTCACGATCTTCTTTGTACGATCGCATCAGAGAGCGCCAGTATGATGACCCGCATTTGCTTGTCCTGAAGGACAGGGTCCAGCATGATGATGCCAGAGATGTGACCATTGGAGATGATGGTGTGTTGCGGATGCAGGGCCGGATTTGCGTGCCCAATGTGGATGGGCTCCGGGATTTGATATTAGAGGAGGCCCACAGCTCGCGGTATTCGATTCATCCGGGTGCCGCGAAGATGTACCAGGATTTGAGACAGCATTACTGGTGGAGAAGGATGAAAAAGGATATTTTGAATTATGTGGCTCGATGTCTCAACTGTCAGCAGGTCAAATATGAACACCAGAGACCCGGCGGTGTACTCCAGCGGATGGATATTCCGGAGTAGAAATGGGAGAATATTACTATGGATTTTGTGAGTGGTCTTCCTCGTACCTCGAAGAAGTTTGATTCGATTTTGGTGATTGTGGATAGGCTGACCAAGTCCGCACACTTCATTCCTGTATGCACTACCTATTCTTCGGAGCGGTTAGCAGAGATTTTCATCCGACAGATTGTGCGGTTGCATGGGGTCCCAGTTTCTATTATATCAGATAGAGGTACCCAGTTTACTTCTCAGTTCTGGAGAACATTTCAGCGAGAGTTGGGTTCACAGGTAGAGTTGAGCACAACATTTCATCCTCAGACGGACGGACAGTCCGAGCGTACTATCCAGATACTGGAGGACATGTTGCGTGCCTGTGTTATTGATTTTTGAGGTTCTTGGGCTGAATTCTTTCTACTTGCAGAGTTTGCTTATAACAACAGCTATCAATCCAGCATTCAGATGGCGCCGTAAGAAGCCTTATATGGGAGACAGTGTAGATCTCCGGTTGGTTGGTTTGAGCCCAGCGAGGCTAGATTATTGGGGACAGAGTTAGTGCAGGATGCCTTAGAGAAGGTAAAAGTGATCCAGGAGAGACTTCGTACAGCTCAGTCACGTCAGAAGAGCTATGCGGACCGGAAGGTTCGAGACGTATCTTATGCGGTGGGCGAGAAGGTCTTGTTGAAGGTTTCGCCTATGAAAGGCGTTATGAGGTTTGGAAAGAAAGGAAAGCTGAGTCCAAGGTTCATTGGACCTTTTGAGATACTTAGGAGGATTGGGGAGGTGGCCTATATGCTTGCCTTGCCACCTAGCTTGTCGGGAGTTCATCCGGTGTTCCATGTTTCTATGCTCCGGAAGTATGTTGGGGACCCATCTCATGTATTAGACTTCAGCACGATCCAGTTGGATGAGGACTTGACCTACGATGTGGAGTCGGTGGCTATTTTGGGTCGTCAGGTTCGAAAGTTGAGATCTAAGGACATAGCTTCGGTGAAGGTACAGCGGAGAGGTCGGCCCGTGGAGGAAGCCACTTGGGAGACCGAGCAGGAGATGCGGAGCAGATATTCTCACTTATTTGAGACTCCAGGTATGTTTCTTGACCCGCTCGAGGACGAGCGTTTGTTTAAGTTGGGGAGGATGTAACGGCCCAACCCGTCGTTACGGGAGTTACCGCCCTGTTTTCCCCGTTTATTGCTTCTATATGTTTCATTATATGTGTTTAGAGAATTTGAAGTAATTCGGACAGAGTTAGGTTAGAAATGAGACAATAAGTCTCTTTATGAGAAGGTTAGTTTGGAAAAGTCAACCGAATGTTGACCTATGAGTTAGAAGGCTCGGAACGGATTTCCGATGATTCGACTAGTTTCGGGGGATGATTTGTGACTTAGGAGCGCAATCGGAATTGAATTTGGAGGTCCGGTGTAGAATTAGGCTTGAATTGGCTAAGGTTGGATTTTGGCGAATTCCGGATGGTAGGTGAGTTTTTGATCCGAGGGTCGGAATGGAATTCCGAGAGTTGCAGTAGCTCCGTTAGGTGATTTTGGATATGCGTGCAAAGTTTCAGATCATTCGGAGGTGTTTAGGACGGGTTTTAGATCAAATGCAAGTTTCGGAAGTTTTAGTTTAACTTAGGCTTGAATCTGTGGTAATTCGATGATTTTGGTGTTTATGATAGTGTTTTTATGTTACGAGCAAGTTTGAATGAACTAATAGAACATATCTGTGCATTTGGTTGAGGTCCCGAGGGCCTCAGGATGAATTCGGGTGGTTAAACGACAGTTTTGAGATGTATTGCAGGTCAGATTTTGCTGTCATCTGGTGTCTCCGCTTTTGCGGAAATGGACCGCAGAAGCGGGTACGTGGTCGCAGAAGCGGTCGTTGGCCGGCTAGGGAAATTCCGCAGAAGCGGAAGGTGGCTCGCACCAGCGGGTCCGCATAAGCGGACATTGTACCGCAGAAGCGGTTTTGAGGGAACCGCAGAAGCGGACTTCGCGTCGCATAAGCGAAGTCCGGGTTTCTAAGTGAAGATCGCAAAAGCGGAAATGTGGCCGCAGAAGCGGTCCCGCATAAGCGAAAAGCGAGACCGCAGAAGCGAAAACTGGACTGGGCGACAGAAGGGTTTTAAAATAATATTTTTTCCACGACCCTTTCATATTTTTCCTCCATTGTTGACGTTCTTAAGAGCCTTGAACAAGGAAATTCGAGGGTTTTGACTGAGAATCACTTCGAGGTAAATTCCTTGGCCTAAATATTCGAATCTATGGTAGAAATTACATGTAAATTGTAGGAAATTCATCAAAAATGGGTCAAGCTAGGGCTTGAAAAGTTATGATGTAAAAACGGATTTTGGAAGGGCATTTGAGCTTCGTTTTCGGTAAACTTTATACGCACGGACTCGTGGCGAGACGAGGAATCCGTTGGTGTGATTTTCGGAATTTTTTGAGAAGTAGGCCCGTGGCTCGGGTTTTACCAACTTCGTGAATTTTAGTACTTTTCGAGTATTTTTGATTGGGTTATGTTTCTTTAACACATATTTATGTATTCGTTGTGATTTTGACTAGATTCGACGCGCGAGGAGGTCGATACGAAAGGAAAAGGCATTGCGGACCATTCTGCGGCCGGATAGAGGTGAGTAGTTGGTGTATATGATGGCCTGAGGGTTTGAAACCCCGGCTTATCACATTGTGACGCTATTGTAGGGCGTGACTCGTAGCCCATGGCAGGTGCGGGATTGGTTATGACTGGGATTGAGACTTAGTCCATCCCGAACAAGAATGTTTCTATATTGGCGACCGATACGCACCCTGTATTGAATATATTTGGGCTTATTGCTGTGTTTGGGGCCTTGTGCCGATCTGTAGCATCCTTAGAGGGTGAATGTCATTGTGATAGCATACTTTGTATAATCATTGATCTCAGTCGTGTGTTTAATCACTGTTATAAAATGCTAAGTCACTTTTCCTGAAGTTAAATATCTAAAGTATATTCTTCTTAATAGATTGGAAATTGGGAAATTAATTGAACCTGTTACGTGACTCATATGCATATTGTGGACTGAGTATGGATCGGGCTGCACGCCGCAGCGAATGGTATGATTATATTGCGCTTGGGCTGAAGGAGCCCCTCCGGAGTCTGTACACACCCCCAGTGAGCGTCGTCGACGTTAAATGGATCGGGCTACGCGCCGTAGCGGTCATGTGCATTGGATTGTATCCTTACATTATACTTGACTGATATATTTGAAGTTGTTTTGCTGTTAGTTCGTAGTTAGGTGTTGGACTGTTAGTTTTAGCTTTACTTTGTGGCACTTCGTGGATTTCTTATCTTCAGACATTTTATACGCTTATTACTCACTGAGTCGGTAGTACTCACCCCTACTCCCTGCACCTTGTGTGCAGATTCAGGTACACCGGAGGCTTAGCTGAGCAGTCTTTGTTTTCCAGAGCTTATCAGAGTTGTTGAGGTAGCTGCTTGACGTTTGCAGGACCTGACTACTCTTCCTATTTCAGTTTTATTTATATATATACATTTCCAGACTTGAGTATTTTCGTTCAGATATTGTTATTCAGATTGTTTTAGAGGCTCTAGACTCGTGACCCCGCATCTTTTGGGAGTGTTGTTATCAGACTTCGTATTTTCTCAGTATTATTCTTCGACAAATATTGGATTATTATTCTAAAACTATTATAATCTCTTTAGATTGTGGGTTTTGAGGTTTACGGTTGATTTGGGAACGATTGTGGTCAGGCTTGCCTAGCAATGTTGTTGGGCGCCATCACGATCGGGTTTGGGGTCGTGACAAGTCCATCCGGAGACCCAAGGTAGATCTGCCGGCGTTCGCAGACTCTGGAGTCCCCTTCCAGTTATCCTAGTTTCCTTGTTTACTTTTATTTCGAGAATAGATGTATTTTCTTTAAACCAATATTTGAAGTGACTCTTAGAAGTTCGTGGATTGTGACACCAGATTTTGGGTAGCTATGTATTAGTACTTGGATTATTATAAATTTCCGCACTTCTTTACCGTGTTTTGGTTTAATGATTGTTATTTACTGTTTTGGATAGTGGTTAGTGTATTAATTCTTTATCTGTTGGCTTGCCTAGCATTTTGAAAAGTGAGGCTCCATCACGATCCCGAAGGTGAGAAATTAGGGTCGTAACAAAACAAAAGATGCACACAAGTCTAAATACATCATACGAACTCGCTCGCACGATCAAATTGCAAAAATAACACCTACAACTGCAAACTTAGCACCAAATAAAATGAAGTTTTCAAGAATACATTGAAATTTCTAATTTCTCCACAGGGCGTCTGTAACGACCTGGCCGGTCGTTTTTGGAATTTACGCCCCGATCCCCTATTAACTGCTTTCCCCAAGTTTATTTCTGCTATTTTGATTTGCCGGGATGTTCGGTTTTGAGTTTTGGAGAGTTTTGGGACACTTAGTCCTTAAATAAGAGCTTAAGTGTAGGAAAATTGACCGTAGTCAGAACAGTGTGAACACAGCCTCAGAACGGAAATCTGATGGTTTCGTTAGCTCCGTTGGGTGATTTTGGGGTTAGGAGCGTGATCAGAGTGTGTTTTGGAGGTTCGTAGCTAATATAGGTTGGAAATGCCTAAAGTTGAATTTTGGAAGTTTCCGGTTCGATAGTGAGATTTTGATCCGAGGGTCGGAATGGGATTCCGAGAGTTGCAATAGTTCCGTTATGTCATTTGGGATGTGCGTGAAAAGTTTCAGGTTATTCGGACGAGGTTTGGTAGACTTTTTGATCGAAAATGTGTGTTTAGAGTTTTTGAAATTCATATGGTTAAATCCGATGAAAAATAGGTATTTTGATGTTGTTTTGAGCATTCCGAAGGTTGGAACAAGTTTGAATGATGTTATGGGTTATGTTCGTAGGTTTGGTTGAGGTCCCGGGGGCCTCGGGTGTGTTTCGGATGCTCAACGGGTCATTTTTAGAACTTGTTCAATTGTAGAAAATCGGTCAGCTGATATCCTTCTTCGCATTCGCGTCTTCTCCTCCGCGTTCGCGAAGAGTAATCTTGGAGGAGGAAATTATAGTTCTTCGCGTTTGCGTATAGCTTCACGCGTTTGTGAAGGTTTGCCTTCCCCCTTCTTCGTGTTCTCACCCCAACCCCTCGCGTTCGCATAGTAGAATTTGGCGCTGAGGGGCTGTGGCTATTTTCTTCTTCGCGTTCGTGACAAAGCCTCCACGTTCGCGTAATCCCCTGCTTTTTATTCTCCTCGTTCGCGATGGCCTTTTCTTAGCAGCTTCAGTTCCTTCTTCGCGAACGCGATGGTCCTTCCGCGTTCGCAATTCACAAATGACCTGGGCAGACTCTTAAAAATCACAATCCGAGGGTTTAAGCTTATTTTCATAATTTCGAATTTGGGAGCTCGGGAGGGCAATTTTTGAAGACTTTTGGACCTGGGTAACTTGGGTATGCGATCTCTACCCAACTTAGATCAATTTCCATGATTCCTAACTTAAATCTAGCCTTTAAATTTTGAATTTGGTTGAAAAATTTGGGAAAAATTTGATAAACATCATAGGCCGAATTATTAGGTTTTGATTGGGTTTTTGACATCCAATTTGAGATATTCTTATATGAATAGACTCGTGCGAGTGTGAGGATTCCGAAAAGATAAATTTCACCCGATTCTAAGGCATGGGCCCGAGGGGCATTTTGGTCATTTTACATAATTTCGCGTATTAGCTTAGAATTTGATTGTAGATTCAGCTTCTTGAAGTATTATTTAGATTATATAATGGAATTGAATATATTGGGCCATTTGGAGTCGGATACTCGTGGCAAAAGCATGGTTTCGGGTTGATTTAAGCTTTGTTCGAGGTAAGTGGCTTGTCTAACCTTGTGTGGGGGAACTTTCCCCATAGGATTATTATCGTGGTAATTGAAATGCCTCGTACGTGAGGTGACGAGCGCGTACTTGAGCTAATTGTTGAAAAATTTTCTTTAAGTATTTCAATTGAATTCCCTCTCATGCTTCATTTACTTGCGCATTTTAGCCTGTTTTTAGTTTAGAAAAGTATGTTTAGTAGACTTAATTGCCTATTTGCTCAATTTGCCTAAAATGCAATATGTGAAGCATGTTAGGCTAGACTTATCTGTTTACTTAGTAAGAAATCTAGCTTTGTTGAATATTCTTGTGTTACTGCTCTGTGTTTTACTTTGGGACTACGGGACGGTATCCCGGGAGTTCCCCTGCATGTTTACTTTGGGACTACGGGACGGTATCCCGGGAGCTCCCCTGTATGTTTACTTTGGGTCTACGGAATTGCATTCCGAGAGATCCCCCTGCACATTTATGAGTTGGACTACGGGACTGCACCCGGGAGATTCCATCGGATATGATATTTATATTTGGGAACTACAGGACGGTATCCTGGGAGATCCCCGGTTATTATTTTAGAGCTGAGCTGTATTCTCTTACTATGTTTTACTTGCCCTTATAGTAGTTGTTGCAGCCCTTCATATCTTGTTAAACCCCGTATCTTATTTAACCTCAGTAGGGCCCTGACCTTCCTCGTCACTACCCAACCGAGGTTAGGCTTGGCACTTACTGAGTACCGTTGTGGTGTACTCATGCCCTTCCTGCGCATGTCTTTCATGTGCAGATCTAGGTACTTCGACTCAGTCCTACCACCCCCGAGGCGAGGCGACTGCTATTGCGACTTTGAGGTATATTTGCCGCGTCCGCAGACCGAGGAGTCTCTTTCTATTCCTGCTGTTTAGTATTAGTCCATTCTGTATTTCAGTTCTTGTGAGACATTCTGGAGTTAGAGCTATGTAGTACTTCTTAGCTTGTGATTCATGGGTTTTGGGGTCTTGGATTTATGTATTGGTTTTGAGAATTTAATATGGTGTATGCCGAGCGATACATTTAACCACTGTTTATTTTCCTTTATCTGTTTAAGTTGTTTGCTTCCGCAAATTTTGGTTTCTTTTTCCGCAATTTAAGCTTACCTATTTGTAGAGACTAGGTGCCGTCACGATGGTTCCCGGAGGGTGAACTAGGGTAGTGACAAGTTGGTATCTGAGCTCTAGGTTCATAGGAGTCATGAATCACAAGTCAGTTTATTAGAGTCTCGCTGATCGGTACGGAGACGTCTGTACTTATCTACGAGAGGCTATGTAACTGTTAGGAAAATTTCACTTCGATTGAATTCCTTGTCGTGCGAGATTTTTGATATCACATTTCTAAACTTCTGTCCTCTATTCTCTCATAGATGGTGAGGACACGTGCTACTCGAGATGACGAGGCACCCGTGCCCCCTCCTGAAGTCGTCAGAGGCTGGGGCCGGGGTAGAGGCCGAGGACGCGCTCGTGGTGCAGCCAGAGCAAGCTGCCGCCGATGTACCACCAGCAGTACCAGCCGGAGTCCAGACACCTGATACGTCTGCCACTACTACTACAGCACTCCAGGAGACTTTGGCATAGTTTATGAGCATGTACACCACTTTGGCTCAGGCAGGGTTGCTTCCCCTTGCTGCAGCCACGTCTCAGGCTGGGGGAGGAGTACAGACTCCCGCCGCCCGCACTCTTGAGCAGCGAGTGCATGTTGAGAAGGTCCCAGAGATTATTCTTGCGCTGCCTGCAGTACCAGTTCAGCCCGAGGACAGGGCAGCGGCATCAGAGGACGGGCAGCGGAGACTTGAGAGGTTCAAGAAATATGATCCACCGGTATTTAGTGGGTTAGCATCAGAGGATGCCTTGGGATTTCTAGAGGAGTGCTATTGTATTCTCCGTACTACGGGCATATCAAGATCGAGTGGGGTTTCCTTCACTACCTTCCAGCTTCGAGGAGCCGCCTACCAATGGTGGCGTGCTTATGAGTTAGACAGTCCGCATGAGGAAGCTTCCCTGACTTGGGCTCAGTTTTCGGATATGTTCACGAGGGAGTATGTCCCCCAGTGCGTGGAGTTTGAGCATTTGCGCTAGGGTACTATGACTATCTCGGAGTATGTTGTTCGTTACATCGACTTGGCTAGACATGCAACGGCTTTGGTTTCTACGATTCGCGAGAAGGTTTGCCGGTTCATTGAGGGGCTTATTCCCAGCATCTGATCTAGCATGGCTCGTGAGTTAGAGATGAATATATCTTATCAGCAGGTGGTGAGCATTGCTAGGAGGATTGAGGGTATTCATGCTAGGGACAGAGAGGAGAGAGAGACCAAGATGTCTCGAGAGTTGGGTCGTTATTCTGGTGCTCGTGCCCCAGCTGCAGGTCGTCATGGTAGGGGTCATATGGGTCGCCCCGTTCATCAGCAGCCAGTGGTATTCCAGCTCCACCTAGGCCTCGGGAGCCTTATTATGCACCTCCAGTTTCTAGTGCGCCTCCTGCACGGGGTGCTTCCAGTGCTCAGTCCAGCAGACCTGGCCCGAGCCAGTCAAAGCCGCCACGTCCTCCCAGATTTTGTTTTGAGTGTGGTGACACACGCCATATGGTGAGGGATTGCCCCAGACTTAGGAGGGGTGCACCTTCGAAGACTCCTCAGCCACAGCAGGCCCCGCAGAGCTCGAAGGCTATGGTTCCCGCACACGTTGCTACTCCACCGGCCCAGCCATCCAGAGGTGGAGGTCCGGGAGGTAGAGGTCGCCCTCGAGGGGGAGGCCAGGCCAGATATTATGCTCTTCCAGGCCGTACTGTGGTTGTCGCCTCCGATTCTATCATCACAGGTACAATCTTGGTCTGTCACAGAGATGCATCGGTTCTATTCGATCCAGGCTCCACTTATTCTTATGTGTCTTCTTATTTTGCTCCATATTTGGGTGTACCTCGGGATTCTTTGAGTTCCCCAGTTTATGTTTCTACTCCTGTGGGGGATTCTCTTGTTGTGGACCGCGTTTATCGGTCGTGATTGGTTGTTCTTGGTGGTTTTGAGACCAGAGCCAACTTATTATTGCTCATCATGGTTGATTTTGCACTACTGAAAAATTGGTCTACGGTAACGGTTGGAAAACCGTCCCCATAGACTGCCAAACCGTTGCCGTAGAGATTTTGGAACGGTTTATCGCCCGTTACATCAGCCGGCGTACCCATAGGTCTACTGGAACGGTTCTTGCAACGGTTTGCATCGCCGTGACAATAGATATATCTATCGCAACAGTGTTCCCCTTCTCTGTTGGAACGATTATTTTTTTTCAATTGGAACGGTTTAAAACCGTTACTATATTGTTTATACAATGGTTCTTAACCGTTGCCATATTATTTAAAGCAATATTTATGTAAGCTATTGCTACAGTTATGTTGGATATAGCAACGGTTTCTTTAAGCTATCGTAACGGTTATATTTGTATTTGGAACGGTTTTGTAGATCATTTTGGAACAGTTTATGGGACCTATTGCAACAGTTTACATTGTCTACTGGAACGCCACTTGTATCCTATTGCAACGGTTCAGGTAGGCTATTGTATCAGTTCAATTAAAACCAAAATATAGCACCTGCTATAAATAAAATTTATGCATATAATAAATTATAATAACACTAAAATTTAAATACATAATCAAAATGAAACTATTAATAATATAAAATTATCCATCAAGCAAATAATAATATCCATAAAGCAAATGTTCTACCCCATGAGTGCATAAGTTTAGTACATTTCAAAAGGGTAAATAAGTTTCAAAAAAATGTTGGTAACAAAAGATTCCTAACATTCATATATAACAATTCAAAATTATCTCAAGTAAGGTCTAGTTCTTCGTCGTCTTCATCATCCATTTCTTGATCTACTCCACCTACGAAAGAGGATAAACAAAATTATTATCCTTCAAGAGAATCCGGTCTAAGAAAACTCATAGCACAAATTGCCATGAAAAAAAAAAGAAGAGAGAGCTAGCTACTATTACAGAGTGCAAAAAAAGAAGGCATGTTTTCTATTACAACAACAACAACAACAAAAACAACAGACCTTTCCCCTACCATGAGGGGCAGAGATGCTGTTTCCAGGAGACCCACGGCTCAAGAAAGCAATAAGTGGTTCTTGGTTAAATTCCAAATTATGTTCTGGTCAACAGGTTGTGTTTTGTCGAGCAACCTTTTTTATAAGGTTGCAATTAACTTCTATAAGAGAACTGCTATCATCCTTCAGTATCAAGAACAAAAGGTTAACACAAAATGCTACGTAAGGCCTTCTCCTCACTCTCGCTAGCCCCAACCCCAGCTTCTTGTAATTTCTCTCTTTTAATTTTGCAACTGATGCTGTTTCAACAGCATTTTTGCAGCCCAACCACCTTCAAACAGTAATCTGTTATTACTTTCATCGTTTGCTTCCAGATCTACCACATGTTTGCTTTAGCTCTTCCATCGCATACTAGTTTGCTTCCAGCCAATACACATGTTTATCATAGTTATACCAATCCTAAATTTAACCTTTTAGAGCAGGAAATAATGGCTCCGCCAGAATTTTATTTGGTCTATTAGAAAAGTGCAGATGCACATGTTGATTCAGACTAAGACGGACAATTACTTCTCCATGCCCTGCCCCATCCAACCAACAAACATTTAGTAAATACATACTAATATGAAAAGATCAGTTCAAGGATTAGAATAGGCCTTCATCAGCTTCCCTTCCCATGAAATGTGCAATATTAGTCTATTAGAAAGAAATCATATTCAAGGTGGTACGCATTTAAATCTCTTTATATCCATGCAAATTTGTACAAGTATTTTAATGATCTGTAAGCTCAAGAGATATGCAAATGTTAACAAGATAAGCTTTAGTAACTGGTAGTGATTAAGCCTCCTGATACAACATATGTTTTTATTTAACTGATCAAAAACTCGGATATGCATTTGTAAATGCTTAATCCACAAATCAGAAACTGCAACAAAGTTGTTTGTTCAGTTGGTAAGAGCCATGTATATTATCTCTCTAAAGTGTAAAGCCTTAACTTGTGTAAGAGATATGTGAACTTCAAAGTAATCCCTGTAGCAGAAAAGGAGCTTTCTACAGCAACTAGGTAGGTGGATCTCTCATCCAATTCCAATCAGTTTAAACAGAATACATAAACATATTGCATGCAGCAGATATAACATTATAGCAGAGACAGTAAACAGATGATATAAATGTCAATATAAATGTCAATATAACTGTACAAAGACATGATAATACAGCCATATGGACTGCCTAGTGAAAATGGAAAACATGGCATTTCATATCCCCTCTGCCTTTAACCAAAGCAAAATCCCAAGCAAGAAAGGAGGAGAAGAAGAAATAGAAGATGATGTATAACATTTGGTACCTACTGACCTTGATTTTTACTACCAGCAGATGGTCGACTGTTTAGTTGAACGGCAGCTTGTTGTGCAGAGGAGGCTTCTACAGGTGAACGTGCACTGAACCTTAACATGTCAGGATCAAGTCGCAAATCTGCGTTCAGACGTTGAAGTCGTGCGATGACGTTCATTGTAATATTTTGTTCCATGGCATCCTTTTGTTTGTTCAACTTTTCATGCATTCTTTGTTGCATCCTCTCTTCCATTTCCTCCATTTTCTGCTCCATCCTCTCATCAGAAGATTCAAGATTCCCTTTTTGCCCTTTTAACACAAACTTGGTAACCCCTCGTCCATACAATCTCACGCGACCTGGATGTTCAGGTCCCATAACTGATGCAAAAGCGTCATCTGAATAACTGCCATCTTCACTTTTCTGAGTTGCTTGTATTCTCTCCATTTCAGCCTACAAACCAAAAATGCGAGAAAAAAGAGTTTTAAGTAACTAAAGTTGAATCAACAATTAAGAACAAATAAATAAGCACGACAAATTTTAAATTAGAAATTTCGTACAATTTTACTAATTGTATTGTCATATGAGCTTTTGTATACTCGGCCAAGTTTTCTTTTTCTTGTAGCCACAAACATTTCCTTACTTGATACAGTATCTGAAGTATCAGAGATTTCCTTCTTTTTTTCCTAGTTACATGAAAACATGTATAAGAATCTTTCCATATAAAGTTAGCAAGTTCATAATTTAAAAAAATAAGAAAGATAAAATATCAAACCTCGCGAATTAAAGCAAAAGGTGTTCTGCCAGCAGTGTGCGGACACTTCAACTTATTTCGATTTTTTGTATTGGTTTCAAATATTTTCTGCAAATAAACGAGTCAACCAATAAGTGATTGATTTACTGCAATTGGGAAAGCTTATAATGGAGAGAGGGAGCCCTTTGTAAATAAGTGCTCCTATTATTACTGCATGAGACTATTATGGAAATCTTGGTTCTTGATAGCATATAACTAACATACCAAAGAGAGAGGGAAGCTCCTATTATAACTTAACATAAACTGGAGTCTAGTTTCTTAAAGATTGTATGCTTTTTGTTCAGTTACTACTTGATTGCATCATACTTCATTTACATCCCTATTCATCATCCATGTTGAGTTGACCAAGGATTTCATGCCTAAATACCCTTATCTCTCTTTGCATATTTTATATGTTTGGCATTTTACTAGCAGCATCTTAATATTGTAACATCTTCGACTTTAAAATGTTATGCCATTTTATCTTAATCTTGAATATTATAGAGTTATCTTTTTGAAATGGTATATTAATTTAATGTCAAATTCAGGTAGGGAATGAGTTAGGAGCTGGGAAACCATACAAAGCCAAGTTAGCTGCAACAGTTGCATTAGCTTATGCATTTGTGATTGGATTCATCAATGTTATATGGACAGTGATCTTCAGGGACAAATGGGGAGCCTTATTTACAAAAGATGACATGCTTAGAGCACTTGTTGCAGCAGTGATGAACACTTACTCGACTAAACTGACTAGTAGTAGTACTAATTTACTATAGAAACATTTCAAACATAACATGGCAGGGCGGAAGATTGGGAAAAGCAAATGGTCAGAATTGCTAGAATGAAACAGAACCAATTTCTGGAGTTCCTAGAGTATGGATGAAACAGAACTATAGATTGTAGACATTGGTGCCTTCCTGGAGTTCCTGAACTATAGTATGTATTCCAACCAAAGTATGTGATATTAATTACAAAACCACAGAAAGTCAAAAAGCACAGGTATTATGCCCACCCCTAGTTACAACAATAGTAAAACTGTAGAATTAGTTTATTCTTGAAAGGACTAAGACCTTCATGTTCGGTACTATTTTACTTCTGATTCATTTGACTGAGATACCAAGAAACAATTATGTTAAAACAAGACAAGAGATTTTGGACGTAATTACCTTGTGAGGATCGGAGTTCCAATATTTAAGAAGATCCTTAAAGTGAGATTCCGGAATATCTACTTGCATATTCTCCATTCGAAGCTCATCATTCTCATAGGCTGTGAAGTGAGTTTTCTTCAATTGACTCCTATACTTTCTCCAAGCACTACAAACTGATTCAAAAACCCATGGTTTCGCCTCGTCAGGAATGTGATATTTTTCCTACAAATTTAGTGCAATTGGGTTAGTGTATGAAATAAGAAATAGTATCCATGTTTATTGGACATTGGGAACTTCATACCTTGATATATTTCCACATATCATCTTTTATGTCAAGTTTTCTCCAATTAAATACATTAAGAGGACAAAAATTCCCACTCCTTGCCAATGTACCGAGGAAGCTACCCAACTCTTTTACAACCTCTTCAGTAGGACCAACAGGTTGATTATACTCATTTAGAGTGATTATTTTACGCTCCTTTCTACCATGAACCCTTGGCATTTGAGTACGACCTCTTTTTCTTTTTGGCGAGGAGGGGCCTGCAATAGTACAAAACAAAGATAATCATTTATCACTATTTTTAGTTAAGTTTATGATTAAAATTTATATATATTTGCCTTGTTACTCAAATTGTTCAACTGCTTCATGAGTGGTAGAATCATCAGATCGTTCATGTACTCCCTGTGATGCAGGAGTGATGGAATCCATATTCCGTTGTCGCACTTGTTCCTGTACTTCTTGTGTTGCTGAAGAGGTGCAATTCCGTGGCATTTGCTACACTTTTTCTTGCAAATGAGATCCACCTTCCGATTGTCGTTCTTTATTTGCATTTGACCTTAGAGCTTTCAAGGCTGTTTTTGTTGTCAACGACGAAACCTTTTGGTTTCGCAAAGATGAAGGTAATCCACCTTCTGATTGTCGTTCTTCATTTGCATTTGACCTTGTAGCTTGGAAGGTTCTTTTTGTTGTCAACGACGAAACCCTTTGATATTGCAAAGATGCAAGTGATGCAGCCGGAATGCGGTTGGATATTTTCTTATTTTTGCTTGAGCACCCTTCTTGATTCATGACTATTCAAATATTTTTTAGATTCTGAAAAGCAAATACAATATAGGTTAGCAAAAGCAGCAAATATAGTATATCATTTCTAAAATATACTTGTCCATTAGAACATGTAACTTGGAGCTACTGTTCCATTGGCAGATGTCCAAATTCAAAATACTGACAAATCAGGTACCTGGCAAGTGATCAATGTGCAAAAGAATATTGAGTTATTGGCAGTCGATGAGGCTAAAGGAGATGAGAGGCAAGGTGATCAGGCAATCAAAGATCTCGATGAGGAGTCAACTGCACAAAATTTTCTCAATGTTGCAAAACAAGGAGATTTATCTCCTAGGCACATTGAGCAGGTTAAATCTACTGTCAAGGGTAGGAAAAAACTACGAAAAGAAACCTCCACAGTTCCAGCAGGAGGAGTACAAATAGGGAGAACCCTTTCTAAATCACAAAATGGAAAAATATAGAAGAAGGATTGGTTTGGCGAAGGCAGTAGTGAATGTATCAAACAAGATATGGGCTTTCATAGATGAAGGAATGATTTACATGAAAGGTTACTGGAGACATCTTAATAAACATCCACAACTGGACATAGTTCGAAACATACACAGATTGGTGGTTATGGGCAAGAGGAACTGTGACTATTGGCGACATAAAATGAAAATTCATGTTGCAATATGGAAGTGCACCCTAATGCAATTCTATAATGTGACATCCCAGGAGTTACATCATAAAAAGAAGGCAACAAAAGAATGCAAGGAACTTCGAGAGGCAAGCATGCAAAAGTGAAGGTTCATTCATGATCAAGAAGATTGGATGTCAACTTTGCATAGCAATGCAGTTAGAAGCTCTGACAATATACACAAGGCAGCTCGACTTATGGATCACATGGAGTATGAGATATCAAGAAGGACATGGAGCAGGAATAGAAAAGAAGACACATGCGACTGGATGCTGGAAGAACAAGGGACTACAACAACAAGTCATTCATATATGCGAGGTGCAGCAAAAAGCAGGAAGGAATGGGAAGATGTAGAAGTGGAAACAGTCACAGTGGGCACCTTATGCTCACAGTTGATTCAACATTGGGAAACTGGTCGAATTTTTGATAAACAACAATGGCATAAAGTATATAACAATGAAGACATTGTTATATCTCAGTTGATTTATCTGTTTAGGGTACATAATGTGCCTTCTGTATCTATAACAGGAAGATATAGACATTTAAATACTTTGTACGTGCTATCTCACAAAGACAGTCATCAGATATGTGGGATAGTAAATGAATTATTAGTCATGGCTCATAAATCATGACAGATACTTTCGTACTAGAGTTAAAGTTGTAGCTACGGATTCAATATAACTCAAATAATTTTAACAGAAATTCTAAGTTGTGCTCGTACATTCATTTGAAATATATAAACATTTTATTTCACAAAATTCATAAACTTAAAATTATGAATCTGAGCGCATTTGCAACTCTAACAAAGTGTTTAGCTGCAGCAACTTAAGCAGTAGCTTACTATAACTTTCAACATTTTTTGGTGCCTTTCCTTTTTCACTTATTCAACATATCAATATCATGATCTCAAATTCAAACCTAAGCGTTTAGCTACAACATCTTAGTAAGTAGCTGTCTACTATATTTTTAATGGAAAATTGATTGAATAAACAAGTGGCAAGTAGCAAGGATAAACAAAAGGAAGGCATCAATAATCCTAATTCTAACCATTTAGTATTCCAGGCTACATTATATAAGTTGGAGCACTATAAGGTTGTCAATAGTATTATATATAAGGTTTTCTTTGTCTATGCATGTTAACTCCATCTCTCAGGTTTACAAACATAAGCAGATATACAAACAGTACATGGACAAGGAAAGCAAATTCCCATGTGGAGTTACCTATAAGAAGACAAAGTAAGGAACAGCAGAAACAGAGTACAACTCAGATATCTCGGGCTGTTCTTCAGCTTCAACCTGAAATACAGAGAAAGATAACCAGAGCTGACACTTCAGAAGAATAATGACCCTATTCCAGTAGTACTGGAACATAAACCTCTGATGTTCAACTTCTTTCCATGAACTTCTGTAGTTCTGGGATTTGCACTAGAGTAATGTCTATCATATATTGCAACTTATCTGAGGAAGTATAAACTTTCTTTCTTAGTAACCACAAAGTGCCAGATTCTTTAATATTGCATGAAATCCTGTAACTTAGCATTCCAGTTAGATGACTTTAGAGAAAGGTTGTCAGTACATGCTTTGACTGCTTCTGAGAAATAGAGGAAGCTAGAGATACATTAGTTTATCTTATTGTAAATCTAACAAATTGTTAAGACTGTAGCCTTCGAGCAACTTTAGTTAGAGAAATACTGTGTCTGATACATGAAGTGTTTTAGAAGTTTGACGTAAGTCAAGCAACCAACGTTTTGGTTACTTTCCACCCATCGAAAGGACTTCTAGTTCGCTAAACTAGATTGTTAGTGTCGGTAACTAGAAAAGTCAACGACAAGACCAGAGTGTGCACAAAGTACTATATGAAAAGCTATAAACACAGAGATTTGAATACTTGCTGAAAACTGACTGCTAGACCCGACTTATACAAAATCTCCAAAGCTGCTTCGGTCATCTCCCAAAATGCTTTGGTATTTTGTGTGCCTTAACTAAGTTAGAAAATTAATTCGAGAAACTAGGCTAGAATATACACTGAAGTGAAATCATATACACTCCTCACACCATAAAGCTTAAAGGAAAAAAGAACGATTATAGAATATAATGCCCAAATTACAACGGAAAAATTACCTGAAGTTGATTTCGCACTGATTGCCTTTTGGGTCTAAACTTTCTCGCGATTTAAAATATTTTCTACACCCGTAATCCCTGCCTTTAAATTATTCCTCTATTCTTCAGATCCTTCGAGTGAAACAAATGGAGTTTGGAAATTTGGGGATTTGGGAGTTTTGGGTTAGCAATCGAGATTTTGGGATTTTTGGTTAAAAAATATATTTGCGGATTTGGGAATTTTGGACATGGTTTTGATAAACTTAAATACAGATGAGATGAAAGCAAATCACCATCAAGGGGATTTGGGACGGTGATTTGCGAATGAGGGATTTGGGATGGTGATTTGACGAAGGTGAGAATAGATTTGCTGGAGATTTGAGAAAGGTGAGAATACGTTTGGGACGTTTGCTGCCAGAGCTTGAGCAAGACGATAGTATTAGAAGTGTCGAAGAAATTTTAATTTAGTTATTATATTTACCAAAATAAAATATTAAAAAGAAAAAGGGGTTATATTGGCAGGTTTAGCAAAATTCAGGGGGAAAAATGAGGAGGGAACAAAATACCCGTTCCGATATTACAAATATTTCCAAAACCGTTAATACAAATAGTCCTATTGGGACGGTTAAAATAACCGTTCCTAAAAACAAGACCTATGGTAACGGTGAACTGTCAACTGGAACGGTTTAGTATCCAAAGCGTACCAATTTCATCCAAATTCTATTGTAAAAGTTGTAACCGTTACCGTACCTAATCTGTTGCAACGGTTTAATAACCGTTGCCAAAATAACTGTTCCCGTAGTCTATTTTCCAGTAGTGTTGATATTATCTTCGGCATGGACTGGTTGTCGCCCCATTATGCTATTCTTGATTGTCACGCCAAAATTGTGACACTAGCCATGCCATGTGTACTACGTATTGAGTGGAGGGGTGCTTTAGGTCATACTCCCAGTAGAGTTGTTTCTTTCCTTAAGGCTCAGCGTATGGTTGAGAAAGGTTGTGATGCGTACTTAGCTTTTGTGAGAGATGCCAGTATGGATACTCCTTCTGTTGATTCAGTCTCAATAGAATGGGATTTCCGTGATGTGTTTCCAGGTGATCTTCCGGGCATGCCACCCGATAGGGATATTAATTTTGGCATTGATCTCTTGTCGGGCACTCATCCCATTTCTATCCTTCCCAACCGTATGGCTCCTCCTTTGTTATAGGAGTTGAAGGAGCAATTGTAGGAATTACTTGATAAGGGTTTCACTCGGCCCAGTGTATCGCCTTGGGGTGTTCCTGTGTTATTTGTGAAGAAGAAGGATGGTTCTATGCGTATGTGTATTGACTACCGCCAGTTGAATAAGGTGACAGTGAAGAACCACTATCCTTTGCCTCGTATTGATGACATGTTCGACCAGTTGCAGGGTGCTTGTGTGTTTTCTAAGATTGACATGCGTTCAGACTATCATCAGTTGAAGATTCGGGAGCCAGATATCCCGAAAACTGCCTTCAGGACTCGGTATGGTCATTACGAGTTCCTTGTTATATCTTTTGGGCTGACTAATGCCCCAGCAGCCTTCATGCATTTGATGCACAGTGTTTTTCGGCCATATCTTGATTTGTTCGTGATCGTTTTTATTGATGACATTCTTGTGTATTCCCGAAGTCGGGGAGAGCATGAGCAGCACCTGAGGACAGTGCTCCAGACCTTGAGAGAGAAGAAGTTGTATGCTAAGTTCTCAAAATGTGGGTTTTGGTTGGATTCCCTGGCGTTCTTGGGTCATGTGGTCTCGATAGAGGGTATCCAAGTGGATCCGAAGAAGGTGGAGGCCGTGCGGAGTTGGCCCAGTCCATCCTCAGCTATAGAGATCCGTAGTTTTCTTGGCTTGGCGGGTTATTACCGTTGATTTGTTCAGGGGTTTTCATTTATTGCAGCACCTATGACCTGACTGACCCAGAAGGGTGCTCCGTTCCAGTGGACGAAAGAGTGCGAGGAGAGCTTTGAAAAGCTCAATACAGCCCTGACTATAGCCCCAGTTTTGATATTGCCTACTGGTTGGGGGTCTTATACTGTCTATTGTTATGCTTTCGAAAGTTGGCCTTGGAGCGGTATTGATGCAGGACTGTATGGTGATTGCCTACGCATCCAGATAGTTGAAGATACATGAGAAGAATTATCCTGTCCATGACCTTGAGTTAGCTGCCATTGTTCATGCCTTGAAGATCTGGCGTCATTACTTGTACGGTGTACCTTGTGAGATATATACTGATCACTGGAGTTTGCAACATCTGTTCAAGCAGAAGGACCTTAATTTGTGTCAGGGGAGATGGCTAGAGCTGCTGAAGGATTATGACATCACTATCTTGTATCACCCCGGGCAAGGCCAATGTGGTGGCTGATGTTTTGAGCCACCGGGCAGAGAGTTTGGGGAGTTTGGCTTATTTACCAGCAGCAGAGAGGCCTATGGCGATGGATGTTCAGGCCCTAGCCAGCCAGTTTGTGAGATTGGATCTTTCGGAGCCCAACCGGGTTCTAACTTGTGTGGTCTCTCGATCTTCCTTATTTGATCATATCCGAGAGCGTCAGTTTGATAAGCCTCGTTTGCTTGTCCTCAAGGACAAAGTGTTGCATGGCAATGCTTGAGATGTGACTATTGGTGACGACGAAGTATTGAGGATGCAGGGTCGAGTTTGTGTACCCAATGTTGATGGGCTTCGGGAGTTGATTCTAGATGAGGCCCATATATAGTTCGCGGTATTCCATTCATCCGGGTGCCGCGAAGATGTATCAGAATTTGAGGCAGCATTACTGGTGGAGGCAGATGAAGGAGGATATAGTTGGGTTCGTAGCTCGGTGCCTTAATTGTCAGCAGGTGAAGTATGAGCACCAGAGGCCGGGTTGATTGCTTTAGCAGATAGAGATTCTGGAGTGGAAGTGGGAGCGGATCACCATGGACTTCGTATCTGGACTCCCATGGACTTTGGAGAAGTTTGATGCCATCTGGGTTATTTTGGATCGGCTGACCAAGTCCGCGCATTTCATCCTTGTGTGTACTACCTATTCCTCGGAGCGGTTGGTGGATATTTATATCCTGGAGATTGTCGGTCTGCATGGTATTCCAATTTCCATCATTTCAGACAGAGGTACTCAGTTCACATCACGGTTCTGGAGAGCCATACAGTAGGAGTTGGGTACTCGGGTGGAGTTGAGCACAACATTTCACCCTCAGACGGACGGACAGTCCGAGCGCACTATTCAGATTCTTGAGGATATGCTCCGTGTGTGTGTGTGTGATTGAGTTTGGAGGTTCTTGGGATCAGTTCTTTCCATTGGCGGAGTTTGCATACAACAACAAGTATCAGTCCAGCATTCAGATGGCACCGTACAAGGCCTTATATGGTAGGCGATATAGATCTCCGATGGGTTGGTTCAAGCCAGGTGAGGGCAGATTATTGGGCACAGATTTAGTTCAGGATGCTTTGGAGAGAGTCAAGGTGATTCAGGATAGACTCCGCACAACCCAGTCCAGACAGAAGAGTTACGCAGACCGGAAGGTTTGTGATGTTTCCTACATGGTTGGAGAGCGGGTTCTACTTCGGGTTTCGCCTATGAAGGGCGTTATGAGATTTGGGAAGAAGGGGAAGTTTAGTCCGAGGTTTATAGGCCCTTTTGAGATATTGAGGCGTGTTGGGGAGGTCGCTTACGAGCTTGCCTTACCTCCCAGCTTGGCAGGAGTTCATCCGGTATTTCATGTTTCTATGCTCCGAAGGTATCACGGTGATCCGTCACACGTGTTGGATTTCAGCTCAGTCCAGTTGGAGAAGGATCTATCTTATGTTGAGGAGCCAGTGGAAATATTGGACAGGTAGGTTAGGAAGCTGAGGTCAAAGAACATTGCATCCATGAAGGTTCAGTGGCGGCGTCAGCTGGCCGAGGAGGCGACCTGGGAGACCGAGCAGGATATGCGCAGCCAGTACCCTCATCTTTTCGCCACTTCAGGTATGTCTTTGTCCTCGTTCGAGGACAAACGAATGTTTAAGTGTGGGAGGATTTAACGACCCGGCCGATCGTTTTTGGAATTTATGCCCCGATCCCTATTAACTGCTTTCCCCAAGTTTATTTCTGCTATTTTGATTTGCCGGGATGTTCGGTTTTGAGTTTCGAAGAGTTTTGGGACACTTAGTCCCTAAATTAGAGCTTAAGTGTTGGAAAATTGACCGTAGTCAAAACAGTGTGAAGACGGACTCGGAATGGAAATCCGATGGTTCCATTAGCTCCGTTGGGTGATTTTGGGGTTAGGAGCGTGATCGGAGTGTGTTTTGGAGGTTCGTAGCTAATTTAGGTTCGAAATGCCAAAAGTTGAATTTTGGATGTTTCTGGTTCGATAGTGAGATTTTGATCCGAGGGTCGGAATGGGATTCCGAGAGTTGCAGTAGTTCTGTTATATCATTTGGGATGTGCGTGCAAAGTTTCAGGTCATTCGGACGAGGTTTGGTAGACTTTTTCATCAACAATGTGTTTTTAGAGTTTTTGAAATTCTTAAGGTTAAATGCGATGAAAAATAGGTGTTTTGAGCGTTCCGAAGGTTGGAACAAGTTTGAATTATGTTATGGGTTAGGTTCGTAGGTTTGGAGGTCCCGGGGGCCTCGGGTGTGTTTCGGATGCTCAACGGGTCATTTTTAGAACTTGTTCAATTGCAGAAAATCTGTCAGCTGATATCCTTCTTCGTGTTCGCGTCTTCTCCTCCGCGTTTGCGAAGAGTAATCTTGGAGGAGGAAATTATTGTTCTTCGTGTTTGCGTATAGCTTCACGCGTTCGCGAAGGTTTTCCTTCCCCCTTCTTCGCGTTCGCACCCCAACTCCTCGCGTTCGCATAGTAGAATTTGGCGCTGAGGGGTTGTGGCTATTTTCTTCTTCGCTTTCGTGTCAAAGCCTCCGCGTTCGCATAAACCCCTGCTTTTTATTCTCCACGTTCACGTCTGTTATCTCGCGTTTGCGATGGCCTTTTCTTGGTAGATTCAATAGCTTCTTCGCGAACACGATGGTCCTTCCGCGTTCGCGATGCACAAATGACCTGGGCAGACTCTTAAAAATCCCAATCCGAGGGTTTAAGCTTATTTTCATAATTTCGAATTTGGGAGCTCGGGAGGGGCGATTTTTGAAGACTTTTACACCTGGGTAACTTGGGTAAGTGATCTCTACCCAACTTAGATCAATTTCCATGATTCCTAACTTAAATCTAGCCTTTAAATTTCGAATTTGGTGGAAAAATTTGGGAAAAAATTGATAAACTTCATAGGCCGAATTATTGGGTTTTGATTGGGGTTTTGACATCCGATTTGAGAGATTCTTATATGAATAGACTCGTGTGAGTGTGAGGATTCCGAAAATATAAATTTCATTTGATTCCGAGACGTGGGCCCGAGGGGCGTTTTGGTCATTTTACATAATTTCGCGTATTAGCTTAGAATTTGATTGTAGAATTAGCTTCTTGAAGTATTATTTACATTATGAAATTGAATTGAATAGATTGGGCCATTTGGAGTCGGATACTCGTGGCAAAAGCGTATTTTCGGGTTGATTTGAGCTTTGTTCGATGTAAGTGGCTTGTCTAACCTTGTGTGGGGGACCTTTCCCCTTAGGATTGTTATCGTGGTTATTGAAATGCCTCGTACGTGAGGTGACAAGCACGTAGTTGAGCTAAATATTGAAAAATACGATTTTTCTTTAAGTATTTCAATTGAATTCCCTCTCCTGCTTCATTTACTTGCGTATTTAGCCTGTTGTTAGTTTAGAAAAGTATGTTTAGTAGACTTAATTGCCTATTTGCTCAATTTGCCTTAAATGCCATATGTGAAGCATGTTAGGCTAGATTTATCTGTTTACTTAGTACGAAATCTAGCTTTGTTGAATATTCTTGTGTTGCTGCTCTGTGTTTTACTTTGGGACTACGGGACGGTATCCCGGGAGCTCCCCTACATGTTTACTTTGGGACTACGGGACGGTATCCCGGGGGCTCCCCTGTATGTTTACTTTGGGTCTAGGGAATTGCATTCTGGGAGATCCCCTTGCACATTTATGAGTTGGACTACGGGACTGCACCCGGGAGATTCCATCAGATATGATATTTATATTTGGGAACTACAGGACGGTATCCTGGGAGATCCCCGGTAATTATTTTGGAGCTGAGCTGTATTCTCTTACTGTGTTTTACTTGCCCTATAGTAGTTGTTGCTGCCCTTCATATCTTGTATTATTTATTACACTGTTAATTCATTCTGTTAAACCTTGTATTTTATTTAACCTCAGTAGGGCCCTGACCTTCCTCGTCACTACCCAACTGAGGTTAGGCTTGGCACTTACTGAGTACCGCTGTGGTGTACTCATGCCCTTCCTGCGCATGTCTTTCATGTGCAGATCCAAGTACTTCGACTCAGTCCTACCACCCCTGAGGCGAGGCGACTGCTATAGCGACTTCGAGCTATATCTGCTGCATCCGCAGACCGAGGAGTCTCTTTCTATTCCTGCTGTTTAGTATTAGTCCATTCTGTATTTCAGTTCTTGTTAGACATTCTGGAGTTAGAACTATGTAGTACTTCTTAGCTTGTGATTCATGGATTTCTGGGTCTTGAATTTATGCATTGGTTTTGAGAATTTAATATGGAGTATGCCGAGCGGCACATTTAACCACTGTTTATTTTCCTTTGTCTATTTAAGTTGTTTGCTTCCGCAAATTTTGGTTTCTTTTTTCGCAATTTAGGCTTACCTAGTCGGAGAGGCGAGGTGCCGTCACGATTGTTCACGGAGGGCGAGCCGATGTCGTGGCAACGTCCGAATCACGTTAAACCAACTCCGTTTCTCATTAAATCTTACAGACTAGTCATAAATATAGTATTGGACCTATATCGGGTTCCGGGCCAAAATACGGACCCGATATCCAAAAAGTCAAACCTTGGTCAAATACTTCTATTTCATTAAGCCTTACTTTTCAAATTTAGACAAAGTCCAATATCTCAGACTAGCGACTTTCGATTTCGATTTCGGGCAAACGTCCAAGTCCCAAATCACGATACAGACCCACCAATACCGTCGAATCAAAAATTTGGGTCCGTTTACCAAAAAAGTTGACTGAAGTCGACTCAAATGAAGTTTTTAAGCAAAATTTCTTATTTTTATCAACTTTTAACATAAAGCTTTCCATAAATACGGCCGGACTGTGCACACAAATCGAGGAGGGTAAAAATGACATGTTTACAGCTTAAAAGCGCATAATTGAGTTCTAAAACATAAGATGACCTTCCGGGTCATAATAATTATAGTGGTATTTAGGTATGTTTGCGAGTGCGCCTTGACTATTCTACATTGTATTTATTACTTCTCACCAATATGGGTACTGAAAAACTCTATCTACAAAAATTCAAGTAAATGTGAAGTAATCACCTAATATATATCTATTGAATCTTTTACCACCGGAACAATGGAGAGTTGCAGAGATTATCTAAAACCATATTTCGTTCACGCACTGAAAGAGATTATCTAAAACCATTTTTGAATTTATTGATTTCCTAATATTTTGCATTTCTGTGTAGATGCTTATTTTAATTTTGAAAAGCCATCAATGTTTCAATTTATTTGTTTTCTGAAAGTCTGACTTTACCATAATGTTGTTCAGTGAATAATCTAATCGTCCTAATCATTTACAAAAATGAACCAAAAAATCAAATTGTTCAAGAACATGAACGAAAACATGCTAAAATATACGGAAAAAAACTAATAGGAGAAGATTAATTTTGTATTAATTAAACTTAAGATTTTACCTTTAAATTTTTATAATAGAATTAAAGTAAGATATTATTCCGTTATATTAATATTCTTATTACCATAGTAAGGGGTGTTCAAATAAAGTATGAAAAAGGTAAGTAGATAAGATTTTCAATGTTGTATTTCTAGCTAGATTATTAAAAATTAGGAAATAACTTGGTAAATTAATCATTAGTTTGTGTTAGTTACCAAAATCAAGTACATCCATAGGACTATATATTTAGGAAAATCCCTTAACTATTTCTCACTATCTTTTGACATTTTAGCACTAAATTGTATCATGGCCTCTACAAAATCCTCCCTTCAGTCAGTTTTGATGCTTTGCATGGTTTTGTTCTCCTTGTTGGCTCTTCATTATTGTATGTCCATATTTGTTCCAATATTTTACTCCAATATATATATAGATTGACATTGTAAAAAATATTTTACACTATCAGTACATTTAAATCTATTAAAGTAGGATTTGTTTTTAAGGTTACTAATTCTGCTCTTTAAGGACGGTTATTATCTTTTAGGTGATTGAAAAGTGTAAAAAAGAAAAATTTATGCATGTCTGTATATATAGAAGTTAAACTATGTAAAAAAGAAAAAAGAAAAAAGAAAAAAAATGTAGATGACACCAGGAAGCCACTCTATAGGGCTGCTATTTAGGAATTAACCAGTGCGTCCTAAATTTTAGTTTTTCAATTTTATTTTTCGGGACAAAAATATCTTGAATAGTCTTGAAGTTAGAATTTTTAGTTTAATATTTCAGGACAAAATAAGTACCGAATAATCTCTAAATAGCGTTCTTGAGATGACTATCTGTAGACTTGCCCTTAAACTGATGTATAATATCTTCTTATTTTTTGTCTTATTTTCACGAAATGCAGGTGATGAAAGTACAGGAGTTAAAGCCGAAGTAACAGCCAATCCATGCATCCCAATTCTTGATCACGACGAACCTCCCAAATGGTGTTGCACTTTGGATAAAGCATGCTATGTTTCTCCTGATACATGTCATGCTAGTTGTCACTAGTTAATGATTTATATTCAAGACAAAGAATATTATTCGTATTGCTACTTAAGCTGATGTATAATTAAAATAAAAGAAGTTGATTATCATTAATAAAGTTCAATTCAGTTATCCATATATATTTTAAATCCTTATCTAGATATACTTATCTTACATATTTTGTCTATTTAAAACTCCACATTTATACATTATTTTTCTCTTGACCGCGAAAGCTGATGCATCTTATAAATAATCTATGTTACATTTTTAATTCGTGACATTAGTTTAGTCACCACAAAAGTGTCATGGTATATGTATAGGGTCAAATTTGACCCTCAGTATCTTTACGCCAGTGGGTACGCCCAATGAGTGTACGCCGACCAACGTAGCGGGTACGACTCTGCCGTGAGGACAAAAGCGACATCGTTTAGAACTCAACGTCCACGATAGGGAGACGTTACCTATCTTTGTAACTTTTTGATTCTTTCGAGGAAGGTCTCCTATTATATAAAGGAGACCTCCACATTGTAAAAGGGGGATCTGATCTAATACAACTCTCTCATTTTTCTGGCTTTCTCTCTCTATATCTCTACCTCTAACGAAAATATCTTATTGGTAAACATTATCACTTTGCAATATCAGATCTACAACAATATTATCATCTTTGCATCTCTAGGCTTATTATATTTGATTACGATTTACCCCTTTTCTATTTTTGATTGTTTTATCGCTTACAAAGTATATCGTTAACTTTTGAGCCAAACAGTATATTTAGACCACAAATTCTAAAAATATTTCATTCTTTCTAAAGTTTCGTATCAAGTTAAATAAATTTCACATTAAAATAAAGTGAAAGGATCGAAGTAGTAACTAATAAAAAGATGCGCGAATATGTGTTTGTCTTAAATCTCAAAAGATCACTAATAATTATCAGTTTTAAACTTCATTCTGGTATTTGGATAGCTATTATGATTAGCACCTTGACTATTTTGCATTGTAACTGTTTGTGATGACCCAAGGGGTCATCTTCTATTTTAGAATCCGATTCCGTGTTCCGAGACCTTGAAAATATCATTTTATCTCACCCCGATTTGCATGCACAGACCGACATGTATCCAAAGATTATTTTTTTACATAAAAAAATAATTTTTGTTGACTACAGTCAATATTTTGGGTAAATAGACTCGGGCCCGTGTTCCGACGGTCCTAGAGGGTCCGCAATAAAATATGGGACCTGGGCGTATGCCCTGAATCGAATTCCGAGGTCCATGGCCGGAGAAATAAATTTTTGAAGGAAATTGATAAGTGTGAAAATACAATATTTAAAAGATTTGATCTTCTTAGTATCGGGCCAGTATCTTGCTTCCGGATCTCGGTACATGTCCTTATGATATTTAAGCCTTATCTGTGAAATTTGGTGAAAAACGGAATTGATTTGATGTGATTCAGACCTTTGGATGAGAAAATAGAAGTTTTGAAACTATCTTGAAAATTTCATGCAATTTGGTGCTATATTCATAGTTCTAGGTATTATTTTGGCGATTTGATCGCATGAGCAAGTTCGTATGATTTTTTAAGTCTTGTGTGCATGTTTGATTTGGAGCCCCGAGGGTTCAGGTAAGTTTTTGATATACTACGGAGTAATTTGGAAATTAGAAGAACAGCTGGTATGCTTCTGCTATGTCGTAGGCCTCAGACCTCGCAAATGCGAGGTTAGGGTTCGCATTTGTGATCACCGTGAAGGTCGAAATTGCAAGGCCTTTGTTGCAAATGCGAAGTAAAACTAGGAAGGGCAGGGATCGCAATTGCGATCATTTCATCGCATTTGCGGAGGATCAGGTTCGCAATTGCGAACATACCTTCGCAATTGGGAAGGCAACAGAAGTGTGTGGAACTTCGCATTTGTGATGGTTCTTCGCATTTGCGAGCTTCACATTTGCGAAGCTCAAGTCGGAAATCTACATCTGCAGCTATTCAAAACATAAGTTAGATGGGATTTTTCACTCATTCTCCCATTTTTCTAAACCTAAATTTCAAGAGGCGATCTTCCTAGGGCATGTTCTTCCCCAAATCATAGGTAAATGATTCTTAACTAATTTCTTTCAATCAATTTCATCTTTTAGATGATTTCATCCTAGAATTTAGGGATTTTCATGGTGGAATAGGGTGTTTTAGGGTAGAACTTAGGAATTTCAAAATTTGGGATTTGGACCTCAATTTGAGGTCGGATTCCAAAACCAATTGTATATCCGTGCTCGAGGGTGAATGGGTAATCAGTTTTTGGTCCGAATTTCGAGTTTTGACTCTGCGGGCCCGGGGTCGGTTTTTGACTTTTTTGGGGAAAATGTTGTGAAACCTATAATTATGCATTGGAATTGATTTCTTTAGCGTTAATTGATTTTATTAAGTTAATTATGACTAGATTCGAGTGGATTGAAGTTGGAATTGATAGGTAAAGTGGTAATTGAGCTTTGAAATACCCGTTGGCTTGAGGTAAATGTTTGTTCTAACCTTGATTCGATGGAATAGGGATCCCGACTTACTTACTATGTGAAATTCCATGTGTGTGGCATATAGGTGTGGTGGCGAGAACCTATGCGTCGCCAAATTTCCTTTTTAGCATGTTCCCTTCCTCGTTTGCTAATGTATATTGCTTTCCTATCTTAATTGCTATTTTCTTAGTGATGCTTCCATGTCTTATTGCTTCTCGTTAAACGTTGTTTCTCTATTGACGTTTTTAATTGTGCCGTAGTTTCATTATATCACACTTTTTGTTTACGTTGGTTTATTGGTGCTTCATGGTACACTTTTGCTTGTCTCGCTGTGTAGTATTAACTGGTGATGTTTCATAATTATAGTGAACTTCCGTTGTTTCAGTTTGTGGTATAAGTGTTATCGAGGATTTGAGTTAATTTGTGAAATACTTGTTCTTATTTTTTGATTGGTACTCATGTGGTGGGATCAGTTTGCATGCTACAAAAGGAGAAATAAGGGTGAAATGTGATTGTCTCGTGGGATCGGGTTACGTGCCGCAACAAGGAGTAATAATGGTGGACAAGTAGGATCAGGTTGCATGCCGCAACAAGAGGAATAAGGATGATATATTGAGGAGTAATAAGTGTGGACTAGTGAGATTGGGTTGCACGACGCAACAAGGAGGAATAAGGGTGAATGTTCATTTTGTTATTGATTATATGGTGGGATTGGAATGCGCGCCGCATCACTTGTTATTTATGTATTCTTCTTTTGCAGAGATTCATTATTATGGTGTTTAAACTCTCGTAAGGATTGGTTATAGCTTAGTATTGGTAGAAAGACTGGGTTCCGTATTTATTTAATTCAAGTCTCTGTCCTATTTCATTCCGTATTTTCTTCTTGCTTATTATAAACTGTTGCAGGCTATATTGTTTATGCCCCGCCGTAGCCTCGTCACTACTTTGTCGAGGTTAGGATTGGCGCTTACTAGTACACGGGGTTGGTTGTACTAATACTGCACTCTACACTTTCTGTGCAGATTTCGGACCTGGTAGTGGCTGATCGAGAGGTCGTCTGCTGATACTTCAGTCAGGAGACCGAAGGTAGTCCTACAAGCGTCCGCAGGCCCTGGCGTCCCCTCCTACATTCTATATCTCTGTTTTATTTACTTTAGAGACAAATGCATTCTTTTCTTTCAGACCAGTACTTGTAGTACTCTGTAGAAAGTTCGTGAGTTGTGACACCAGTTCTCGGGTGGTGATTGTTTCGCTTTTTCTGTTAATAGAATAAAGATGATCATTCAATTATGTACTTCCGTGTTTAATTATGTTGATTTAGATTTGTTTAGTTTTAAGGCAAAATACATAAGTTGGCACCCGAACTGTGGACCAAATCCCCGTTACACACTTTCTATGGGCGAAAATAATATTACACACTCAACCTTATAAAAAGTGTGTCTAATACACACCTCCTTTGACCAGGACTCAGTATGTGTAAAACACTACGATAGAAGCGCGTCTACTAATAAAAATACTGTCTAATTATTTATTTAATGCCACGTGTCAGCAATTCCCTCATCTTCCCCACCCTTCCTCTATCTCTCTCTTCTGCCAGCTAACACCTCCTCTCCCCACCCCCAAATCCCTTCTTTTCTTTTTCTTTCTCAAATCATTACTTCTGATTTCCTCTCGACTATACATATTTTTCATTAATCTCAAGGTTCCAATCTATTTCCTTCTCTAGCCTCCTTTTTTATTTGTTTGATTTTATTCACATTTAATAAAATTTTGTCATCATCGCAAATTTTTCAATTAATATAGCTTTTTTTCCTTGTGAGTAATTTCGACTATATCTATCGCGTGCATCTATTTTTCTCCTTTAATTTTGCAGTTATCTATCTCAGATTTAGGATTTTTAGCTTCTCATGTTGAAGAGGATGCTGAATTTTTTATTTTGAAAGTTGGTAGTGACGACAGCAGCCATGGGAATGACAAACAAAATTTTGGAAGAGAGCTATAAATGAAAATAGCCAGCTTATGTCTTTGTTGAAGTAGATATGGTACCCAAGCAATTGTAGAGAGAAGGTTGTTCTTTATCTATTTTCAATCTACCTTTGCCTTTGTTGCATTTTTTTTTGGAACAATGGCCTTGTTGTGGTGATGGTACGGTGGTGTGAGCCATGGCTTATTGGCTTTTGATATTTTTATTTCTTTCTAGGATTAAATCACTTGGGATCCTAATTTTTGGGTTGAATCGTGTGTTCTAGTTTTTCGGGTGGTCCATGGAGGAGGAGATGGAGGTGGAAGAGATGGAGTTGGAGAAGATGAGGGTATATGTGTAATTTTATATTTTTCTTTTTTTATTTATGTTAATAACACGCGTCACAACCTTATTGGTGCGTGACACTACCCATATTTAGGTAAAGTGGTCAAGAAAAAAGTTGTGTGTCTTAGACACACTTTCAAAAGGTTGAGTGTGTAACATTATTTTCGCCCACAAAAAGTGCGTAACGGGGATTTGGTCCATAGTTAGGGTGCCAACTTATGTATTTTGCCTAGTTTTAATTATAACAAGTAATGAAAAAGGTGATTATAATTCTAACGTTGGCTTTCGTAGCGAGTGCGATGTTAGGTGCCATCACGGCCTCGACAGTGGGAAATTCGGGTCATGACAAGTTGGTATCAGAGCACTAGGCTGCCTAGGTCTCACAATACACGAATAAGCTTGGTAGAGTCTGGGGATCGGTACGGAGACGTGTATGCTTATCCCCAGAGGCTACAGAGTTAGGAACAATTTCACTTATATTCGTCTCCGTTGTGCGGGTTGATCTCTCAAATCAGATTGAACTCTCTACTCAGTTCTTTTGTAGATGGCGAGAACACATTCCACTTCATCACCTGATCAGTAGCACGAGCCCCCAATGGCAGCTCCTATGAGGAGCAGAGGACGAGGTCGAGGCAGGGGTAAGGCACGACCCCAAGCTCAAGCAACAGCACTAGTGGCGGAGCCTCAGGTAGAGTTCGATAAGGAGGCTCCGGACCAGACCATTCCAGCAGGGCAATCTCAGATTCCAGAGGGGTCATCGCTACCCCGGTACTACAGGATGCTTTGGTCCGTCTAGTGGGCCTTATGGACAGTGTTACTTAGGCCGACAAACACCTTGCAGCACCAGCCGTCTCTCGGGGAAAGGGAAGAGCACAGACTCCTGCTAGACACACTCCAGAGCAGATGGCTCCCTAGTTTTAGACTTCAACAGCTCAGCTAGTTGGGGTAGTCCCACCGGATGTTGTAGCATAGACCGGTGATGGATTAGTTATGTCTTCTGAGGCCTTGTGGAGATTGGACAGGTTTACCAAGATTTTCACTACTACCTATGATGGTACATCTTCATAGGATCCACAGGACTATTTAGACAGTTGCCACGAGGTTTTGCTGGAATATGGGGATAGTGGAGACAAATGGAGTCGACTTTGCTGCTTTTTCTCTGTAAGGTTCCGCCAAGTGGTGGAGGGACTATTATTTGGCTTGAAAATCTGGGTCACCCGCTCTCACTTGGGACCAATTCTTTCAGCTATTCTTGGAGAAGTATCTTCCTATCACTCAGAGAGAGGACTATCGGAGGCAGTTTGAGCGCCTTCAGCAAGGTTCTATGACTGTCACTCACTACGAGACCAGATTTGTTTATTTAGCCCGTCATGCTCTTCTTACACTTCCCATAGAGAGAGATAGAGAGAGAGAGAGGAGTTTTATTGAGGGATATGCTCAGCCTATTAGATTGCAGATGGATAGGAAAACAGGGAGTGAGATTTCTTTCTAGGATGGAGCCAATGTGTCCAGGCGAGTTGAGATGGTTTTAGCTCACGGGAGTGGTTAGGGGTCTGACAAGAGGCCTCATCATTCCAGTGGATTCAGTGGGGCCTCATTTTGAGGTGGAGGTACTTTTGGTAGAGGCCATCATACTAGGCCGTTTCATTTAGCACATGAGACAGCCCATGGAGCTTTTGGGGGTCATGGTCCTTATGTACCTCTTTCAGGGCACCAAGCTTATAGTGCATCGCTAGCTCCTATCAGAGAACCTCCTCTTCAGTGTTATTATCGCGGTCAGCCGGCCCGTCAGGATTAGTATAAGTTTTCTCCACCGCAGTATTCAGATGGATGTTTTGAGTGTAGTGAGTATGGGCATGTCCGGAGGATCTGTCCGAGATTAGTGGGTGTTCAGTTGCAGCAGCAGAATTATCGTGCCATGATTCCGGCACTACCTGCCTAGCCAGCTAGAGGTATGGGTCAGGGAGCTAGAGGTAGGGGTCAGCCCGCTAGAGGTGGAGGTTAGGCCGTTACAGGTGGAGGCCAGGCCACTAGAGGTGGAGGCCAGCCAGTAGGAGGTCATCCTAGGGATATGGTTCAGGGTGGTAGGGCCTAGCCCCGATATTGTGCTTTTCCAGCCAGGCCTGAGGCTAAGTCCTCCGATGCAATTATCACAGGTACTGCTTTGGTTTGTAGTAGAGATGCTTCAGTTCTATTTTATCCAGTATCTACGTACTCCTATGTGTCATCTTATTTTGCTTCATATTTGGTTATGCCTAGTGATTCTTTGAGTGCTCCCGTGTATGTGTCCACACTAGCAGGGGATTCTATTATTGTAGATCGTGTCTATCGCTCGTGTGTGGTTATTATTGGGTTTTTTGAGACTAGTGTAGATCTCCTACTTCTCAATATGGTGGATTTCGATGCCATATTAGGGATGTATTGGCTCACACCTTATCATGCTATATTGGACAGTCATGCCAAGACCATGACCTTATCATTCCCGGGGTTGCCTCGATTTGAGTGGAAAGGGACTCTTGGTCATTCTACCAGCAGGGTTATCTCTTATATGAAGGCTCGACGTATGGTCGAGAAGGGGTGTTTGGCTTATCTGGCTTATGTTCGTGATTCTAGTGCTGAGGTTCCCTTTATGGATTATGTGCTAGTTGTTCAGGAGTTTTTAGAGGTATTTCCTGCAGACCTGCCAGGGATGCAACTCGATAGGGATATTGACTTTGCATTGATTTAGCTTCGGGTATTCAGCCTATTTCTATTTCACCGTACCGCATGGCCCCGCCAGAATTGATGGAATAGTTGCACGATTTGCTGGATACGGGCTTTATTAGACCTAATGACTCACCTTGGGGTGCACCAGTGTTGTTTGTTAAGAAGAAAGATGGGTCGAAGAGGATGTGCATAGATTATCGGCAGTTGAACAAAGTCACCATCAAGAACAAGTATCCATTGCCGAGGATTGATGCCTTATTTGATCAGCTTCCGGGTGCCAAGGTGTTTTTGAAGATTGATTTGAGATCTTGATACCATCAGTTGAGGATTAGGGCAGCCGATGTCCCTATGATAGTTTTTCGCACTCGGTACGGGCATTATGAGTTTCTAGTGATATCATTTGAGTGTACAAATTCCTTAGCAACATTTACGGATTTGATGAACCGGGTGTTCAATCCCTATCTGCATTCCTTTGTAATTATTTTCATTGATGATATCTTTCTCTACTTCCGCAGTCCAGAGGAGCACGAGCAGCATCTTCGAATCGTTCTTCAGACTTTGAGAGACAATCATTTATATGCTAAGTTTTTGAAATGTGAGGTTTGGTTGAGTTCAGTTGCTTTATTGGGTCACGTTGTATCAGTAGAGGGTATTTAGGTGGATCCTAAGAAGATTGAGGTAGTCAAGGACTAGCCTATCGGTTTGTGGAGGGGTTTTCATTTATAGCAGCCTCGATGACCAGGTTGACCCAGAAGGGTGCCGCGTTCAGGTGATCGGACGAGTGTGAGGCGAGCTTTCAGAAGGTCAAGACAACTTTGACTACGGCATTGGTGTTGGTGCTGCCCACAGGTTCAGGGCCACATACAGTATATTATGACGCATCTCGTATTGGACTTGGTGCGGTGTTTATGCATAATGGCAAGGTTATTGCATATGCTTTGCGGCAGTTGAAGATTCACGAGAAGAATTATCCAGTTCATGAGTTGGAACTAGCATCCATTGTTCACGCGCTGAAGATTTGGAGGCATTATATATATAGCGTGTCGCGTGAGGTGTTCACGGATCATAAGAGTTTGCAGTATTTGTTGAAGCAGAAGGAGCTCAATTTGAGGCAGAGAAGGTGGTTGGAGTTATTGAAAGACTATGATATCACCATCCTGTATCATCCCGGAAAGGCTAATGTGGTGGTCAATGCTTTGAAGAGGAAGTCGGCTAGTATGGGTAGCCTTGCGTATATTCTAGTCGGTGAGAGACCGCTTGCTTTGGATGTTCAGGTTTTGGCCAATCAGTTTGTGAGGTTTGATGTTTCTGAGCCCAACCGTGTTCTAGCTTGTTCAGTCACTCGGTCTTCATTATTTGAGCGTATCAAAGATAGGCAATATAATGATCCTCATTTGCTTGCCCTTAGGAACACAGTGCGGCATGGAGATGCCAAGCAGGTTACAATTGGAGATGACGTAGTCTTGAGGATGCAGGGTCGAGTTTGTGTACCTAATATAGATGGACTTCGTGAGTTGATTCTAGAGGACGCCCATAGTTCCCAGTGTTATATTCATCCGGGCGCCGCCAAGATATATCAGGACTTGCGGCAACATTATTGGTTGAGGAGGATGAAGAAGGATATAGTTGCATATATAGCTCGGTGTTTGAATTATCAGCAAGTAAAGTACGAGCATCAGAGACCTGGTGGTTTTCCTCAGAAGATAGAGATTCCTGAGTGGAAGTGGGAGCGTATCACTATGGATTTCGTGGTTAGACTCCCACGGACTTTGAGGAAGTTCGATGCAGTATGGGTTATTATGGATAGGCTGACTAAGTCAGCACATTTCAATCTTGTGGCATTCATCAGAGCGGTTGGCAAAGATCTATATCCCTGAGATCGTTCGTCTTCATCGTGTGCCCGTGTCTAACGTTTTTGACCGAGGTACGCAGTTTACCTCGCATTTCTGGAGGGCAGTACAGCGTGAGTTGGGTACGAAGGTTGAGTTGAGCACAACATTTCATCCTCAAACGGACAGACAGTCCGAGCGTACTATTCAAATTTTGGAGGATATGCTCTGCGCCTGTGTTATTGACTTTGGAGGCTCTTGGGATCAGATTTTGCCGTTAGCGGAGTTTGCCTACAACAACATCTATAAGTCGAGCATCCAGATGGCTCCATATGAGGCATTATATGGTAGATTGTATCGATCTCCAGTTGGGTGGTTTGAGCCGGGGGAGGCTCGGTTATTGGGTACAGATCTAGTGCAGGATGCCCTTGATAAGGTTAAGATCATTCAGGATAGACTATGTACAACTCAGTCCAGGCAAAAGAGTTATGCTGACCGTAAGGTTCGTGATGTGGCATTCATGGTCGGAGCACGAGTGTCGCTTTGAGTGTCGCCCGTGAAGGGCGTGATGAGATTTGGGAACAAGGGCAAAGCAAAGCAAAGAAAGTAGGCGAAGGCACGAACAAACCTTCCCGCAAAACTCACAATTTTTCTATGGATGCAGGCACAATGAACATAACTGGAGTATTCAAAAAAACACACATATCAAAATCCATATCTTCATAACGACAAAAATGCCAAACGTAAACATATCTCCAGATAAGAAAATACTCTGCCAGCACTCATTATCTTTCCTTGCATGAGACTAAGCATTGTCTCCCATTCTGGATGAGGATAAGCCCTGCCTCCTCAATTGCATAAGGCTAAGCATTGCGTTTCTCGGCATGAGACAAAGCAACGTCTCCTATTTTGCATGAGGCTAAGCCATACCTCCCACTGCATGAGGCAAGCCCTACCTCCTCAATTGCATAGGCGAAGCACTGCCTTCGCCTGCATGAGACTAAGCATTGTCTCCCATTCTGCATGAGGTTAAGCCCTGCCTCCTCAATTGCATAAGGCTAAGAATTGCCTTCCATTGCATGAGACTAAGCCATGTCTCCTTTCCTTGCATGAGACTAAGCATTGTCTCGCGTTTTGCATGAGGCTATGCCTCCTCGATTACATAAGGATGAGAATTGCCTTTCCGTGCATGAGACTAAGCATTGTCTCCTATTTTACATAAGGCTAAGCATTGCCTTTTTCTGCATGAGACTAAGAAATGTCTCCTATTTTGCATGAGGCTAAGCCCTGCCTCCTTAATTGCATAAGGCTAAGCACTGCCTTCGCCTCCACAAGCCTAAGCATTGCCTTTCATTTGCATGAGACTAAGCACTGTCTCCCTTAATTGCTCGAGGCCAAGCCCTGCCTCCTCAACTGCATAAGGCTAAGCTTTGCCTTTCCCTACATAATACCGAATGCTATTCTACTTGAACTCTAGCACTATATATATATATGCATTGTATTTTAACTATATATATATGCATTGTATTTTAAGTTTTGCAGGTAATCAAGGAAGTTACCGTTCGTCTAACGGGAGCAATCTTCGCTCCGGTTTCCATTCATAACATTCACATCCTGCAATTATTTCAAAACGTAACCGACCATCATCAGTTCCGGCATCTTACTCTATGACCGTTCGGATACATTGCCTATAGCACATCTATTACGTCTCAAATTCACATTCATGACTTCGCATAAGTCCATAAAATACTATCCTACCCATAAGAACCCTCTCAAAAACATGGGAATATTCATATAACAACTCCATCGGTTTCATTCACCGTTCTATCCAGATCTACACATGGCCCGATTCCTGCAACACCAGGGATATGTAGGCAACTCAGGAACCAAGACGGCCTCCCATTTTTAAAATCGCATCACCCCTCGTTCTATTCGGCCAAAAATTGGTCATCATTTATTTTACCCGGTAACTCTTCCATCCTTCCCGGGTAAAGAGAGGCAGCTGTTGATACCCAATTTTTCCCTCATATTTTTAAATTGTATATATATATATACTGCCAAAATAGTATATTTGCGCCATTATTTAATTTACAAAATTTATGTAAGCATTTTCCATAATTTTTAGAGCTTAAATTCATTTTCTTGCACTTTAATATCTAGAAATTATCCTTTAAATTATCTTGTGATGACTTGGTTACATAAAATACTTGATTTGAACCTATAATATATGTCTCAAATATTTTATTTTATAACATATAATTACACTAGCATTTTTAAGCAATTTTTTCTAATTTTGCAATAATGGCCTATATCACACAATTGCCCTTTATTTTATATTATTCTGTGCGAAAATAGAACATTTATATTTTTATAATACAAAATTATTATTTTAAACATTTCAGGGCATAACTAATATTTTATTTTATTTTTTAAGTATTTTTATAAATTATTTTTGATAAATTTTAGGGTATTTAAATAACAGCCAAAATTTTGCTTATTTTCGAATCCAAACTACCCAAATCTCTAGCCCAACCCCCCTAAACCCAATCCAAACAAACCTAATTCCCAACCTAGTCCAAAAAACAAACTCAACTCCTCTGAAATCCCGGCCGTTGATTAAAAGTGATCAACGGCTCATAACATTTTCCCCGTTTCTTCTTATAACCCAACCCATAACCCGAGCAACATATTGTCTCTGCTCCGCCACCCTCACACGCTCTCATCTTCTATGAACCCTAGCTGCCTCACCCCTAAATCCCCTCTCCTAATCCCGTTGATAATAGGATTTTACCATTATTTGCTTACCATATTTGGGATCCTTTGGTACTGGCTACTCGATTTTTGTATTACTTAGGTATTTGCATAATTTTGGCAAATACCACCTCTATATCGGACGATAATCAACTCAATCTTGAAGATTTGTGTGATATTCCGTCCATATACGCGAGATGAACCGGATCATTCATACCAGTTGTCTGATTTTTAGTTTAAAGACCTAACTAGGGTTTGGAGTTTGATACTTTTCCCTTTCCCGTTGTTTTACTGACTTGCATGCGAGATTTCCCCATTTTCTTCGTCCGTGTTTACTTGATTTCTTTCCTTACCCGTGTTTAATCAATTCTTTTCCTTGTTTGTGCATCCGATTTCGTTGCTATATAAACCCATTCTCCTTCCCCTTTTTGGACAAACCTTAATCGATAATCTTACTAAAAATGTGAGGATTTGCTCTATGCATTCCTTTATTATCTTGCTCTTTGTTTTCTGGTGGCCTGCTGAAAGCCAAGGCCATAGAGAATCTACTGTTCGAACTCTTCTGGGTGCAAGCGTTGCCCGGGGTTCTTTGAAGACCTTGGGACTTTGACGCATCGAGGTTTTGGATTCTTGTGAATCTTTGCTTTTGTTTTTTGTTCGTCTAACTAGTAATCTACTTTACTCTTGCAGTTTTATCCCTATGTGTTCTTGATTTGCGTATGTTATCACCTCTAAAACTCTTGGCTTAATATGTTTTCTGGATTACTTTTGTGTATGAGTTTGTTAATTCTACTTTGTTCTATGTGCGTTAGCATTTGACTCTCCTCCTAATGCTACTAGTTTTGTGTTTGCCTAAGCCTAACTTGGGTAATCTGAGTGCAGGGGTCTAGATGTTTCCCTAATTCATGCTTATTTGTTTTGTCTTTAACCTCTATAGTGAATGCTAGAATGTCGGTGTTAATTATGACATGTTCACTTGCTATTTCGCCACTCAGCATGCTCACTTGATCCCCATAACCCATTAGTGACTGATTGAGTCTTTACAGTTACCTCAAACCGTTTTCCCATGCCTTGATTGAACTATTTCGTGACATGATTTAGATTGTCTCTAGTTGTTTAGTCTATTATGGCAATCCCAGAATACCCATATGTGATATTTGGTATGAGTTTGCTATCTTACACTGTTCTGAGTCCTTGCAATGTTTGTCATGCATGTATAATGTGTTGCAATTTGCATTAAGACTATTTTCTATCGACTATGATCTTGCTTCTATGCTAATATGTTTGCCTATTCTGTCCTTTGTTCATTTGATACCCTGTTTCTTCCAATGTTTATCACACATGACCCTAGGATGCATGTTTAGCTTAATCTTAACCTCTTAAGCCTTAATTGGGTTAGTGTCATGACTTATAACCTATGCAATCCTATTTCTTTTCCCAACTGCTTCTAATATATGGCTGTCTATGTGGTACTTTGCTATGTATTGAAATTATGCTAAACTTGCTGGCCTGTTTGATTAGTTGTTCTCTATGGCTATGTCTACATGATTAGTTGTTATCTATGGCTATGAACTCCTTATTCTTAGCCGACTAAAAGCCAAGACTATCAAGGCTCTTTCTACAGACCTCCCTAGTGTGAGCACTGCTCGGGGTCCATTCGAGGCACTTGTGAACTTTGACGCACTAGGATTTGGGTCCTTGATCATTCTCCCTGATATTGAAACCTGCACTATCCCTGACACTCCACTCTTTCTGCCTATGGTCTACTGAATATGTAAATTAGTTGGTCAATCTATAGTTGTGTGATCTAGCCTAAGTTCTTCTACGGATTTTAGTTGTGCTGATGAATATGATTCCTAGGCATGTTGCATGAGAGTCGCTGAAGGCCCATGCAATGCTGGGTGTTTCCTTTTGGGCTTGCTATAAGCCTACTGCCATTGTTTGTAGAATAGTTGTAATTACATTACTATTGGCGTTGTAATATATTTGTAATGAACAAATGGGTCTTTGTAAAAATGGGTGGGTAGATTCTTAATGTTTGCATGAAAGGAGTACATAATATGCCTATAGGACTTATTGATTCGCTTTCTATATGTGCCATTTGATCTATATGTGAGCTATAGAAATCATGTCATTAGGATAAGCATACACGTGTACACTGCCTGTTAGAAAACGTGAATGCCGCAATTGTTTCTTACTGCTATGCATTGTTAGAGAACCTGCCTATAGGAAAAAAAATGTCAATGAATTACTTTGCAATTCGCCACAGCATGATCACTAGAAAGCATGCCTATAGGATTAATCATTTCATTTGCTATTGTCATACACTGTACACTAGAAACCATATCTATAGGATCTGACTGCTTCATTTGCTATAGTCTCCCATTGTACAACAGATATTATGCCTACAGGATTTTAGTTACTTAAATTTGCTATTGCATCATACTACCCACCTAGAAAGCATGCCTATAGGGATAAAGCATTTAAGATCAAGCCAATTGTCAAACGTTAGAAAGCCTGCTCAGAGGATATTTATCGACGACTTCGCTGCCCATTTATGCAAATGACTAGATATCATATCTATAGGACATGCAACATTCTAATACGTCAGAAATTACAGCATTACCTCTATAATACTAGAATCCAATATCACCTTGCAATCATGTCTATAGGTTTAATCAATTATAATCTGCAATTGCAATAATCCGCTTGTAATACCAAATACGTCCCCCCCCCCCCCAAACTATTAGTTGTCTATAAGTATGAAATCGCACATTGCATCTGGAACAGCCTGTACTTTGTGTTCAAAGTCATCTAGAAATCATGTCTATATGTTTAAGGTTCTGAATTCTAAAAGCTCCTAATTAGCATATTTATTTGCGTGCATTTGTTGTCCAAGTGTGGAGGCTAACTTGAGCCCTTAACTGCTTTTATATGAAGTCCAACTGTTTTGTATGTCACCTAGTTTTTTGATTTTGAGCAATCTAAGTTAAGTCTAGAACCACACAAAATACAGGTCCAAACACCTCCTGGACCATAGGCATGGGACGGGTAGTGCACGTATAAGGTACGACTTGAATCAATTAGTGCACCGTAGGTAACAACTTAAAGATAGTAATCGGGTAGCAAGAGATGATAGTCTGTGCCTGCTGAATAATACGAGTAATACCCCAACTTGAGGGAGTTACTTGCACAGGGTGATCCTTTAGGCTAAAACATTTAGGACCCCCTCCCCCCCTCCAATCTTATCTTTAAAGTCAATTATTTGTGTTTAATAAAACTTCCCAAACTTCTTGCTTTTCTCTATCCTTGTTTATCTGACTAATTCACATAATTCGAGTTCGACCGGGACCCACAGTTGTGGACCTCGAAAAATGCCTAACACCTTCTCTTCGAGGTAATTTGAGCCCTTACCCGATCTTTGTTGATGCATACCAGTTAAACCAGAGTTATTTGCAAATAGGTGCCCTAACGCACCTCAAACTCGTTAGGGGGCGACTCTCTCTTTTAACTTCCTTAAATGAGTTGTGTCGAAACCCGATTTTGCGAGAAAAAAGGGGTGCGACAATTATTTTGTTAGTCTATCCACAATGACCAAAAATGCATCGAATATCCTCTGAGTCTGTGGGAGTCCAACAATGAAATCTATAGTGATATGCTCCCACTTCAACTCAGGAATCTCTATCCTCAGAAGGAAAACACCAGGTCTCTAATGCTCGTACTTTAGTTGCTGACAACATAGACACGGAGCCACATATGCCACTATATACTTCTTCATTCTCCTCTACCAATAATGCTGCTGCAAGTCTTGATACATCTTGGCAGCGCCCGAATGAATAGAATATTGGGAATTGTGGGCCTCCTATAGAATCAACTCACGAAGTCCATCCACATTAGGTACACAAACATGACCCTGCATCCTCAAAACCCCATCATCTCCAACCGTAACCTGCTTGGCATCACCATGCCGCACCGTGTCCATAAGGACACGAAAATGAGGTTCATCACACTGTCGCTCCCTGATGTGCTCAAACAATGAAGACCGAGCGACAGTACAAGCTAGAACACGACTGGACTCAGAAACATCCAACCTCACGAACTGATTGGCCAAGGTTTGAACATCTAATGCAAGCAGTCTCTCACCGATTGCAATGTACTGCCCATACTCACTGACTTCCTACTCAAAGCATCGGTCATCACTTTGGCTTTTCCAGGATGATACAAGATGGTGAGATCATGGTCGTTCAATAGTTCCAACCACCTTCTCTGCCTCAAATTGAGCTCCCTTTTCTTGAACAAATACTGCAAACTCCGATGATCCGTGAATACCTGACACGACACGCCATAAAGATAGTGCTTCCAAATCTTCAGTGAGTGAACAATGGCTGCTAGCTCTAAGTCATGAACATAGTAATTCTTCTCGTGAACCTTCAGATGTCGCGATGAATATGCAATCACCCTGCCATCCTGCATCAACACTGCAGCAAGTACAATACAGGATGTGTCACAATATACTGTATAAGGCCCGGAACCCGTGGTTAATACCAACACCGGCATCGTAGTCAACGTCATCTTCAGCTTTTGAACGCTCGCCTCACACTCGCCTGACTATCCGAATGGGGCACCCTTTTGGGTCAACCCGGTCAACGAGGCTGCTATAGATGAGAACGCCTCCACAATTTGGCGGTGATAACCCGCCAATCCCAAGAAACCCCGGATCTCTATAGCTGAAGTGGGTCTAGGCAAGTTCTTAACTGCCTTAATCTTCTTAGCATCCACCTGAATACCCCCTGCCAACACGACGTGCCCTAAGAAAGCGATCGAGTTAGACTAAAACTCATATTTTGAAAACTTAGCATATAACTAGCTGTCTCTCAAAGTCCGAAGAACGATTCAAAGATGCTGCCCATGTTCCTCTCGACTGCGGGAGTAGATCAAGATATCATCAATAAACACAATCACAATCACAAAGGAATCCAGATAGGATTGAACACTCGGTTTATCAAATCCATAAATGATGTTGGGGCATTTGTCAACCCAGATGACATCGCTAGAAACTCATAATGCCCATACCGAGTGCGAAAAGCTGTTTTAGGGACATCGGATGCCCTAATCCTCAATTGATAGTAGCCAGACCTCAAATAAATATTTGAAAACACCTTGGCACCCTGATGTTTATCAAATAATTCGACAATCTCTGGCAATGGATAGTTGTTCTTGATGGTAACTTTATTTAACTACCGATAATCTATGCACATCCTCATTGATCCATCCTTTTTCTTTACAAACAACACGGACACTCCCCAGGGTGAGACACTAGGTCTAATAATGACTTATCAAGCAATTCTTGCAACTACTCCTTCAATTCTCTCAACTCTAGCGGGGCCATACGGTATGGCAGAATAGAAATAGGCTGAGTGACCAGAGCCAAATCAATACAAAAGCCGATATCTGTGTCGGGTGGCATCCCTGGCAGGTCTGGAAGAAACACCTCTAGAAACTCACAAACAATCGGTACTGAATCCATAGAAGGAACCTCCCACTAGAATAGCGGACATAAGCCAAATAAGCTAAACACCCCTTCTCAACCATATGTCGAGCCTTCACATAGGAGATAACCCTACTGGTAGAATTGCTTGGAGTCCCTCTCCACTCCAATTGAGGAAACCCCGATAATGCTAAGGTCACGGTATTAGCGTGACAATCCAATATAGCATGATAAGGTGACTGCCAATCCATCCCCAAAATGACATCAAAATTGACCATATCCAGAAGTAGGAGATCTACACGAGTCTCAAAACTCTCAATGGTAACCACACACGAACGATAAATGCAATCTACAATGATAGAATCTTCCACAGGGGTGGACACACACACAAGGGCACTCAATGAATCACGAGGCACAACCAAATATAAAGCAAAATAGGATGACACGTAGGAATAAGTAGAACCTAAAACAAATAGTACTGAGGCATCTCTACTGCAAATTGAAAGTTCAAACCATACATGTGATAACCGCGTCAGATGACTCAGCCTCAGGCCTAGATAGAAAAGCAAAGCATCGGGGTTGGGCCCCACCATCCTTAACTACACCTCGAGGGCGGGCCCTGTCTGGCTGGCCTTCACCTCGAGGACCCAGTCTGGCTAGCCTCCACCTCTAGCTGTCTGACCTTTACCTCTAGCTGTTTGAGTGGGCGGTGAAGCACCTGGTGCCGGAACCATGGCACGAGGACCCCAATGCTGAAAACTGCTCGATGCTCAAGGGAAAAATCTAGCAATGTGTCTCGTATCACCACAAGTATAACAGACCCTCGGCTGCTGCGACTAGCTACCGTGAAAATGGCCCTGTTGGCCTGAGTAACCACCCTGAAAACTCTGGAGCGGAGGTGCACTATAGGAGATGGTGCTACACTGTAAGCTAGGTGATCAGAATATGTATATGAGGGCCTCGACCACCTGAAGCGCTATGAGAAGCCTGGAGTGCCGAAAGAAATGGCCTGGGAGTAGGGCCGTCTCAACAGGATTGGGGGCCTAAAGCCAAATTTCAGATAGGCTCTAAGTAAGAATACCAACGATGATTTTTCGATGAAAAAGTATAAAATAAATATAGAATTTGTTTGCAACGAATTATTTGTAATACAAATATAAATTGCAACCACAATATAAATATGAAAAAATATAATTTTATTGATAAATTTATGCGGGTACAATTCTGTTTGTTCCCTTCCTTCTCTCCTTATTAGCTTCGTGATTCAAGGGCTGGAGCAGTGTATTTCTCGATCATAGGATGATGGGGGCTTTCATGGATTTGTTTGATATCCATGAAGTATGTTGTGGATCTTCTTGAAGTATTTGATTATCAAGAATTATCTGGCCACTTCTTGATCTCTTTGTGAATATTCCGTGAGTTTATGGGATTTTTGAGATGATCTCCAATTTTTAGATGCCTTTGTTAAGGGAATGTGTAACCATTTTTATATGAGTGATGTAGGGTTAGGGTAGAGTAGCCCCTAAGATAGGGTTTTGGTAGAGTAACCTACAAGCAACCCTAATAGACTCATAGAATTTTAAGAGTCTTCTTGTAGTATCTTGAATATAGGATTTTTCTTGATCCGTTAAAATTTTGATGTCTACAAATGCCCCATACTTCAATGTTTGTCGGGGTGTGGGCTTGCCGAAACTTTAATACGAGACTTGAAGTACCCGATCATCGCAACGGATAATTTTGAAAGATGTAGTTTTCAATTTGCATGAGGAAGAGATCAAGGGAAGAACTGGTCCCATTGGGCGTGTCAGTTTCTTTGCAATGAATTATTTGTGATATACAAATAAATTGCAACCATAATATAAATATGAATTTTATTGTTAAAATGATGCGGGTACAACTCTGTTTGTTCCCTTGATTCTTCTCTCATGATTATCTCCGTGATTTGAGGGCTGGAGCAGTGATTTCTCGAACGTAGGATGATTCGGGATTCATGGATTTATTTGATATCCATGAAGTATGTTGTGGATCTTCTTGAAGTATTTGATTATCAAGAATTATCTAGACACTTCTTGATCTCTTTGCGAATATCCCGTGAGTTTATGGGATTTTCGAGATGCTCTCCATTTTTGAGATGCCTTTGTTAAGGGAATGTGTAACCCTTTTTATATGAGTGACTTAGGGTTAAGGTAGACTAGCCACCAAGATAGTATTTCGGTAGAGTAGCCTCCAAGCAACCCTAATAAGAGTCGTCTTATAGTATCTTGAATTTAGGATTTAGCTTGATCCGTTAAAATTTCAATGTCTACAGAATTATACAACTCAAGAATTTGATAAGTTGATATACGACAACAGCATACACAGTGAAAACCCCAAAGTGAAATCTAGGTAAGTAGAGTGTACATAGATCTTACCTCTACCTTGATAGGTAGAAAGATTGTTTCCGAAAGACCCTCAGATCAAGATAAAGCGTGGCAAAAAAAAGGTCAGATAAAGAAAATCAATTCAATTCAGTATGAAAATGAAAGTAACGAAAGAGAATAAGTCATGATAAAGCAGTATAAAAAGGAGCAGTAACTATTACGGATAAATAAGATAATCGAAGTACAAGAAACAATAGATAGTAGCAGAAATCAAAGAGCAAGAAACTATACATCAAGATAAATTGATATAATGATATCGAAAAGTGTTGCATTACTTCAATATAATGATTGCTTGTTGTACCGCTTTGAAGAAGATAACTTGTAAGCCGCGGTAAGTTGTCGATTGAGAGACTTTTCAATGTTGATAATAAGAATAGTAAAAGAGAGAATGAAAAAGGTAAATATATAGATTATAATATGGCATGTATTAGCTATTACTCCTATACTATTGATAATCTATGTTAGGATAGAAATGAGGCAAAAAGAAATAGCTATCCTACATATGAAAGGAAATAATTCGTTAAAAATTATTCCATTCTCTAATTATTATAACGAACCACTCATTAAAATTATTTTACTTTCTCTTCAAAAAAAATTTAAATTAAAATGTACACATATTTTTTAAATAATACATATACAATAAATCTTTAAGGAAAAAATGAGGCCCTCAAAAAGTTGAGGCCCAAAGCGATTGCTTTACTAGCCTTTTAGTCGAGCCACCCATGTCTGGGAGGATGGCCTCTACCAAAAGTACCCCTGCCTCCAGACGAGGCACCACTGAATCCACCCGAATGACGAGGTCTCTTGTCAGATCCCTGACTACTGCCCCAATCTAGAACCATCTCGACTCGTCTGGCAACATTGACAACCATCTGAAAAGAAATCTCACTCCTAGACTCCTTAGCCATCAGCAATCTGATAGGCTGAGCAAGTCCCTCTCTCTCTCTCTCTCTCTCTCTCTCTCTCTCTCTCTCTCTCTCTCTCTCTCTCTCGGTAGGAAGCAGAAGAATAGCATGGCGGGCCAAATCCACAAATCGAGTCCCGTACTGAGTGACAGACGTGGAGCGCTGCCGAAGACGCTCGAACTGCCTCCTATAGTCCTCTCTTTGAGTGATAGGAAGAAACTTCTCATGAAATAGCTGAGACAACTGGTCCCAAGTGAGAGCAGGCGACCCAACTGGTCTTTCAACATATAGAGCCTGTTTGGATTGGCTCAAAAAAGTGGCTTTTAAGCACAAGTGCTGAAAAGCAGCTTTTAAGTGCTGCAACTTATTTTATAAATAAGCAGTTACCTGTTTAAATAAAATTGGTGAAGCTTAAAAATAGTTGTTGAAGTGTTTGATAAACAAGTGCTGGTAAACATTTTTTTATATTAAATAGACAAAATTATCCTTAAAGATGTTAACATTAAAAGAAGCTGATTACTACAATATATTTTATTATGAATTAGTGCAAAAAAAAATAATTTATATTGTAGTTTTATTTCAATATAATTGATCACTTTAGATAATTTTTATAAATATAATTCTTGAATGCTCATTTCTCACCACTTTCAATTGAGTAAACTTCCATAAAAGTCTCAACCTATTTGAAATACCAAATTATTTTATTTAATTCCTCTTTCTCTTTTTGTCCATTTACTCTTGACAAATTAAAGTTATTATAGAGAAATCACCAGTTTATTGAGTTGCATCCTCCAGACTCTACTAAGCCTGCTCGTGAATTGTAAGACCTATGCAACTTAGTGCTCTGATTCCAACTTGTCAGGAACCTGAATTCCCACCGCCGGGATCGTGATGGCGCCTAATATTTCACTTACTAGTGAAGATAACGTTAGAGAACCATTAAGAAAATTCTTATACATTTAAGTAATTAACAACATATAAACCGTAGCAAGTTAAGTAAATAAAGAAATTTATAACAACCTGAACATATGTACTACTACCCAGATCTGGAGTCACAATTCACGAACATCCTAGGAATTACTACAAGTTCAAGTGTGAAAGAAATACAATTGTTTGAACGATAGAAACAGTAATATAGAAGAGATAGACGGGGACTTCAAGGTTTGTGAACGCCGACATATATACCTTGAGTCTCTGGTGGTCCAGTTTGAGCTGCTATGCCTCTCGATCAACTGGGACCAACCCCAAAAACTGCATAGTGTGCAGTGTAGTATCAGCACAACCGACCCCATATACTGGTAAGTGCGGAGCCTAACCTCGGCGAAATAATGATGAGGCTAAGACAAGACACCTACAAAGAAACCAGTACAATATAACAATATACATACATACATACATACATACATATATATATATATATATATATATATATATATATATATATATATATATATATCACAGCAGAATTAAGAACATTGATTCAACCGATATAATTAGAACAGATAAGGACAAGTAACCACAACAAAAGAAAGCAAACGACATCACCCTTTGTGCACTAACACTCACAATATGGCACGGCATCACCCTTCGTGCTTTAACACTATCCCTCACCAAAACAATGATGATAACAACAGGGAGATAGAAATATCAAGAACAAGTCTTACTTCAACAATTGGTTCCACAATACCAACCTCAACTTTGAATCAAAACTCAATCAACACCAAAATCCGTAAGTATGATAAGAACGATCAACATAACGATAAACTCGTCTAAGCATGGTTAATATGATCACGGAAAGCTACAATTTCATGAATAAGACTCACCCGCATTCTATGACTCGGCAACAATGCATAGGTACTCGTCACCTCACCTATATGTTGTACTCAATATTCAAACACGTAGCAAGTAGGCAAATAAAGGCCTAATCCCTCAAGCCAAGGTTAACCACGACACTTGCCTCGCTCCAAAGGCCAAACTCAAAGCTCAACCACGGCTTTTCGTCTCAAACAAGCCTCTGAACCAGTATAATCTAGCAAATTACCGACCAAACGGTTCAAATAAACCCTTAGGAATGACTCACGATTGCAAAGAATTCAATTTAGATTATTATTAAAAAAGTTAACAAAAGTCAACAACCGGGCTTGCTTGGTCCAAACCCGAAATTTGGACCAAAACCCGATTACCCATTCATCCCCGAGCCCGGATATATAATTAGTTTTGGAATCCGACCTCAATTTGAGGTCTAAATCCCAAATTTTTGAAATCCCTAGTTTCTACAAAAAAAATCCCTAATTCCATCATGAAAACCTTAGATTTTAGGTTGAAATCTTGTAAAATATAGTGAAAGATTGAAAGGAACTAGTTTAGAATCACTTACCAATAATTTGGGGAAGAAAAGTTCTTTGGAAAATCGCCTCTTGTGTTTTAGATTTTGAAAATTTGAAGAATGGGACAAAAGTCATGTCTAAGTCACTTTTACACAATTACAGATGTCACATTTTTGACCTGGGCTTCGCAATTGCGAAGGGACTATCGCAAGTGCAAGTCCTTCACACCTCTGCTGCCTTTGCAAATATGAAGATTTGTTTACAAATGCGAACATGTGCCTTCGAAATTGCGACTATAGGATCGTATTTGCAATCGCTACCCTTCCCAGCTTTACTTCGCAAATGCAAAGATTGCTTCGCAATTGCAAAGACTATATGGCCCAACTATTCCTCACAAATGCAGAACCTGCAGAGGTCGCAAATGTGATACCTGAGAGCATTTGCGAAATCAGATTCCTGCAGCAGTAACTGAAACACCAGCAATGTCCTAAGTCCTATTTTAATTTCGTAGCCTATCCAAAACTCACCTGAAACCTCGGGGCTCCAAACCTGTGATGACCCGAAAGGTCATCTTGTGTATTAGAACCCAATTTTGGGTTCTGAGGCCTTCAAAACCTTATTTTATTTCTCCTCGATTTGTGTGCGCAGTCCGGGCGCATTTCTGGAAAGCATTTATGTGAAAAATTTGAGAAAATAATAAGTTTTACCTTTAAAAGTTGATTTTAGTTGACTTCGTTCAACATTTTGAGTAACGGACCCAGACCCATTTTTTGACGGTCTCGGAGGGTCCATATTAAAAAATAAGACCTGGGCTTATGCCCAAAATCGAGTTCCGAGGTCCCAAGACCGAGAAATGAATTTTTAATGAAAATAGTTATACAGAAAATCTAAGGATTTAAAAGAAATTGATTAATGTGTGATCTCATTGGTATCGGGCCTGTATCTTGGTTCCGAAGCACGGTACAGGTTTAATATAATATTTAAGTCATGTCTATAAAATTTGTTGAAAAATAGAGTTTATTTGACGTGATTTGGACCTTTGGTTGAGAAAATAGATGTTTTGAACTTTTTTGAAAATTTCATGCAATTTGGTGTTAAATTCATAGTTCTAGGTGTTATTTTGGCGATTTGATCGTGCGAGCAAGTTCGTATGATGTTTTAAGGCTTGTGTGCATGTTTGGTTTGGAGCCCTGAGGGCTCAGGTGAGTTTCGGATAGGCTACTGAGTGATTTGGAACTTAGAAAAATTTCTGATAATCTTCAGCGGTGTTGCAGGCCTCATACCCTGTAAATGCGAGGTCAAGTTTTGCATTTGCCACTACTGATGAGGTCGTATTTGTGAGCTTCTCATAACAAATGCGAAGAGAGGTTTGGCCAGCCCATGTTCGCAAATACGAACAACCCTTCGCATTTGCGAGGTGAGTCTGGGAGAGGGATCATCGCATTTGCGACCAAATGGTTCGCATTTGCGACAGCAGCAGAACTGCTACAGGTTCGCATTTACGATGCCTTTCTCGTGTTTGCGAGCTTTGCCAATGCGAAGCTAAGGTCGCAAATACGACATCTGCAGCTGATAAGTTTGGACTTAGATGGGAATTTTCATTCATTCTCCCATTTTTCAAAACCTTCACTTCAAGAGGTGATTTTCCAAGGGCTAGTTGTTCCCCAAATGATGGGTAAATGATTCTTAACTCATTTATTTCAATCTAATACATCTTTTCACAAGATATCATCCTAGAATCTAGGGTTTTCATGGTGGAATTGGGTATTTCTGGGTAGAACTTAGGAATTTTAAAATTTAGGGATTTAGACCTCAAATTGAGTTTGGATTCCATAAACAAATTATATATCCAGGCTCGGGAGTGAATGGGTAATCGGGTTTTGGTCCGAATTGCGAGTTTTGACCAAGCGGGCCCAGGGTCGATTTTTGACATTTTGGCAAAAATTTAAGGAAACCTATAATTGTGTATTGGAGTTGATTTCCTTTGCAATAATTGATGCTATTAAGGTAATTATGACTAGATACGAGTGGTTCGGAGGTGGAAACTAGAGGAAAAGCGGTGATTGAGGCTTGAGTATGGCCGTGGAATCGAGGTACGTGTTGTGGCTGACCTTAGCTTGAGGGATTAGGTATTACTTGCCTATTTGCTACGTGTTTTGATATTGAGTATAACGTATAGGTAAGGTGACAGGTACATATGCGTTGTTGTCGAGTCATAGCATGCGAGTTAGTCATATTCTTGTGGCTGATGTATTCCTTATTCGTATTGTTCATGCTTAAACTGGTTATTCCTCTTGTTATACAATTCTTATCATGTTTTCCTGGAATTAGATATTGGTTGAATATTGATTCAAGTTGAGATTGATTTTGTGAAGTTAAATATTGAAACGAAGCTTGTTATTGATAATTCCCTTGCCGGGTTGTTGTTGTTTTGTTGTTTGGGTGAGGGAGAGTGTCAAAAGAGGAAGGATCATGCCGTACAAAGTTTTATGAGTTAGAGATAATGCACGAAGGGCAATGTCGTGTCGTATTCTGTGAGTGATAAAGCATGAAGGGTGATGTCGTTCATGTTATGAGAGAGTTAATGCATGGAGGGTGATGTCGTGCCATTTCTATTGTTTCTTATGGCAAAGACGAGAGTAAAAGCACGGAGGGTGATGTCGTACACTTGTTTGCTACGTTATTACTTTTGTTGGTGTAAAGCATGTTATTTACTGCGTTTCTTTACTGTAATACCTTCTGGATTTGACATTGCCCTCAGCTTGTTTTCCCCCTACCCGTAATTATCTTCTTAATTTCCATTGTTATTATTTTCTCGTATATAAATTAATTGCACAGGTTCATGTTATTGTCGTGTCCTAGCCTCATTACTACTTCACCAAGGTTAGGCTTGGCAGTTACCAGCACATAGGGTCGGTTGTACTAATAATGCACTCTGCACTTTCTGTGCAAATTTCGATACTGGACCGCATTGATATGAGTTGGGTTGCTGCCTTCAGTCCATCCGGAGACCCAAGGTAGATGTGCCGGTGTTCGCAGACCCTTGAGTCCCCTTCCAGTTATCCTAGTTTCCTTGTTTACTTTTATTTTGAGAACAGATGTATTTTCTTTAAACCAATATTTGTAGTGACTCTTGGATGTTCGTGGATTGTGACACCAGATTTTGGGTAGCTATGTATTAGTACTTGAATTATTATAAATTTGCGCACTTCTTTACCTTGTTTTGGTTTAATGATTGTTATTTACTGTTTTGGATAGTGGTTAGTTTATTAAATCTTTACCTGTTGGCTTGCCTAGCATTTTAAAAAGTTAGGCTCCATCACGATTCCGAAGGTGGGAAATTAGGGTCGTAACAAAACAAAAGATGCACACAAGTCTAAATACATCATACGAACTCGCTCGCGTGATCAAATTACCAAAATAACACCTAGAACTACGAATTTAGCACCAAATAAAATGAAGTTTTCAAGAAAACATTGATACTTCTAATTTCTCAACCGGGCGTCCGAATCACGTCGAACCAACTCCGTTTCTCATTAAATTTTACAGACAAGTCATAAATATGGTATTGGACCTATACCGCATTCCGGACAAATATACGGACCCAATATCCAAAAAGTCAAACCTTGGTCAAATACTTCTATTTCATTAAGCCTTACTTTTCAAATTTAGACAAAGTCCAATATCTCGGACTAGGGACTTTCGATTTTGATTTCGGGCAAACGTCCAAGTCCCAAATCACGATACAAACCCACCGAGACCGTCGAATCACAAATTCGGGTCGGTTTAGCAAAAAGTTGACTGAAGTCGACTCAAATGAAGTTTTTAAGCAAAATTTCTTATTTTCATCAACTTTTAACATAAAGCTTTCCATAAATACGGCCGGACTGCGCATGCAAATCGAGGAGGGTAAAAATAAGATGTTTACGCTTAAAAGTGCATAATTGAGTTCTAAAACATAAGATGACCTTCTGGGTCATAACAATAATAGTGGTATTTAGGTAAGTTTGCGAGTGCGCCTTGACTATTCTACATTGTATATATTACTTCTCACCAATATGGGTACTGGAAAACTCTATCTACGAAAATCCAGATAAATGTGAAGTAATCACCTAATATATATCTATTGAATCTTTTACCACCGGAGCAATGGAGAGTTGCAGAGATTATCTAAAACCATATTTCGTTCACGCACTGAAAGAGATTATCTAAAACCATTTTTGAATTTATTGATTTCCAAATATTTTGCATTTCTGTGTAGATGCTTATTTTAATTTTGAAAAGCCATCGATTTCTCAATTTATTTATTTTCTGAAAGTCTGACTTTACCATAATGTTGTTCATTGAATAATCTAATCGTCCTAATCATATACAAAAATGAACCAAAAAATCAAATTGTTCAAGAACATGAACGATAACATGCTACAATATACGGAAAAAAACTAACAGGAGAAGATTAATTTTGTATTAATTAAACTTAAGATTTTACCTTTAAATTTTTATAATAGAAAGTAAGACATTATTCCGTTGTATTAATATTCTTATTACCATAGTGAGGGGTTTTCAAATAAAGCATGAAAAAGGTAAGTAGATAAGATTTTCAATATTGTATTTCAAGCTAGATTATAAAAAATTAGGAAATAACTTGGTAAATGTTATAAAACAATAAATGAAGAAAAAGAATAGTGCAGAGAAAAGTAGAGGGAGAGAATTCTTATTGATTTGGGATAAATTACAATGGAATAGAACCCTCTATTTATAGGGAGAGGGTGACTTAGCCACCAAGTAATAAACCCTAGAATCTCCCTAAATATAGACATTCACCATAAATAAAATTTTATTTATAACGCTCCCCCTTGAATGTCTATTCAACAGATAATGTGCCTCGTTAAAACCTTAACTAAAATAAAACCCAATGGGAAAAAAAATTCTAGATAAGGAAAAAGAGTACACATATCTAACAATACGCCTTTTGGTTGCCTCGTTAAAAACCTTGCAAGGAAAACCCAGTGGGACAAAACCTTGTATGGGAAAAAGAGTACAACACGTATTAACTCCCCCTCGTGAGAGCATCACTTTCACATCCTTAAGCATTTGCATTCCAATTTTGTGCACCATCTTCAAAATATCTTTGGTAGAGATTTGATAAAGAAATCAGCCATATTAACTTGAATGAATATATTGCACCTTGAAATCATCATTCTTGATAGAGATATAATGTCTTCATAAATATCGTAGAATGGCTCTTCAATATCTCTATGGAGGTATTCTCGCTATCACATTATCATGCTTATAGTTATAGCAAGATACATTTGTGCATAAATTGCATTGAGGATGTGGTACTTCAAGATCAAGATTGTATATGCTTCAATCGATTTAACCTTCAAGGATTGTCATATAAGTCATATAATAGAATTTAATTAGATGCATATCAAGTTTTCATGTCATGCTAGACAAATAAGATATCGAAAACTGATTGCACATATCATTGGCTTCATACTTTTATGTGTTTGAACTGAAGGTCCAAAACTATATGTCTTTTGTATGAAACCAATTAGACTTGAATTGTTTCTTCAGACTTAAGATCCTCATATATATATATTTAGCGCTATCATAGATGTCGTCGGCGAACATTTTATATCGGTTTCAACCTCCTTATTTTTCATAAAGACATAACATAGAGATCTCTTCATTAATATATTCAGGTACCTGAATCTCTCATGAGATTTTATGAAGTGTTATGTCATGTGATCTTCTAGATCACTTGCCTCCTTATTATGATTATTTTGATCATTTGCTCATCTTCTGTATCAAGAAGTTAATTTTGAAACCGATTTGTCTATATGCTTTAAGCGTACCATAGACTTTGTCCTTCTAGGTAATAGGAGCATTTACAACGAGAATATAGTTACTTTCTTTGGGTCAGCAAATGCGTTTGGCATGCTTTGCAATATATTTCAAATGAATTATCTTTTTATGAACTTCAGGTTCATATTATCATATTCGAGGATCGAGATGTATAAATAATAATTCATTCCATGTAACTTTTTCTCAATTGTTTATCATGTCTCCCCCTCATGTTAGAAAAACTAACTTGTTTCCTCATGTTTGAGAACCCATCTTTGTGCGTTATGGTGTTAATCGTAATATACACCGCACATCAATAATAATAAGATGGAATTATTTGGTTCCTGACCCTGAACCACTTGTGAGGGGAGAAAATAATATACTTTCGTATATAACGTATATCAAACTGATATATATAACTTTGTTCTCATAAGCAATTGTTTAGCTATTAAGTGGAGGCACTCAATAAATTATTTTGCTAAACCAACTGTGATGTAAACCAACTTATCAAGAAGAACTATCTTGAATAAAAAATCTGGAAATTATGCTCAAAACTAAATTATTGAGCAAGTTACCTCGCAAAACACCATGTTGCGGGTTATTAACAATCGCACATGTAACCATCTCATAGATGCATCTTATGTGGTATACATGGCAGGTGAATGGGCCCATATTCACCTTTGATATTTCCAGCATTCATGGGATTCAATCCCAATTTTAATTGGTATATTAATTAATGAGAACAGGCAACATAATAGAATTCGTAAAGAACTTTCTAGTTCTTTAATATTTACCCATGTGAATTCTCTTTTATTTTTGCACATCATACTTAAATTAATATGGGTAAACCAATTATGCCAACTGAATAAATTATCAATATTGATAAACTTCAAATTTACGCCATGATGTGTGCAATTATCAATAAACTCCAAGTTTATTATGATATGGGTTTTATATCAATAAATACCCACTTTATTGTGGTGTTCTTTTATTTGTGTAGTACAAACAGGAGAATAAAGCGGGTAGCTTTTCACATACATATTACCCAGCTACAAGTTGTAGTAATAGAAGATATTAAATCTTCCTTTATTTATAATCTCAATATAATCAACCGCTTTCGGGTATACTTTGGAAACTGAATAAGTTTCTTCGAGACTTACTACAACACAATACCTTATTGGTAATCAATTGTGTTTCTCCATAATAGTAATAATTGGCTCTTCCAGAGCTCTCAATTAATTTGGTACTACCATATATTTATCAACATCCATATGGTGAATATCTCTTTTAAAGAGAAAGTTATACCATTATGGTTATGGTCAAAATTATATGCAAGATCTGTTTCTTGCATTATTGTTGTCTTTTAATAATCACAATGCCAAAATATTTTGGCGTACAATAGGTACGTGACCAATGACCATTCATGCCATAATAATGACATTATTTTCTTATATCACCTCAAACCTCCTTTTAGAGGTGAGTGCGGTATATTCACTACCACTAACACGTTCATATTCTTTGAAGAATCAATATGTATTCATAAATCAGATGTTGTCACATTCACATCATGAATGGACCATAATCATCTATATGTGCTTTACAAAATCTCATGTCAAATCGATGACAAATATTTTTTACAGACTGAAAGATTATTTTGAGAATCCTTATTGTTCTCATTACCACAAATGATGAAGATTATAATTTCGTCTATTGCCACGTCCACATTCATTAATATCTTTACGATAATAATTTCGTCTTCTATCAGACGTATTACATACTGCTATCACATTCTCTTAAGGGAATGAGAATGAAGCAAATTCAATGGGACGGGTTTCCACCTCTTTGCCCACAATCATACATGAATTTGATCATGGCAAGGCATAAAATTTTTACCACTTCAGGTGGTTATAATTTCTTACAAACTCCATTAGAGTTATAATCAAACTTTATTGTCTTTGCTTGTATATAACATCAAATTATAGAATTTCAAGAATTTAAAAGAGAAAAATAAAGTAAAATACTTACCTTAAATCCAGAATTTAATCATGAAGGAAGTTCATGGAATAATTGACAATCATTATGCTCAATCCCAAAGCTTCTACTAAATTGGTTAAAGTCTCGTGCTGATAACGTGTTATAAAACAATAAATGAAGAAGAAGAGTAGTGCAGAGAAAAGTAGAGGGAGAGAATTCTTATTGATTTGGGATGAATTACAATGGAATAGAACCCTCTATTTATAGGGAGAGGGTGACTTAGCCACCAAGTAATAAACCCTAGAATCTCCCTAAATATAGACATTCACCATAAATAAATTTTTATTTATAACAGTAAATTAATCATTAGTTTGTGTTTGTTACCAAAATCAAGTACTTCCATAGGACTATATATTTAGGAAAATCCCTTAACTATTTCTCACTATCTTTTGACATTTTAGCACTAAATTGTATCATGGACTCTACAAAATCACCCCTTCGGTCAGTTTTGCTGCTTTGCATGGTTTTGTTCTCCTTGTTGGCTCTTCATGATTGTATGTCCATATTTGTTACAATATTTTACTCCAATATATATATAGATTGACAGTGTAAAAAATATTTTACACTATCAGTATATTTAAATCTATTAAAGTAGGATTTGTTTTTAAGGTTACTAATTCTGCTCTTTAAGGATGGTTATTATCTTTTAGGTGATTGAAAAGTGTAAAAAAGAACAATTTATGCATGCCTGTATATATAGAAGATAAACTATGTAAAAAAAGAAAAAAGGAAAAAGGAAAAAAATGTAGATGACACTAGGTAGCCACTCTATAGGGCTGCTATTTAGGAATTAACCAGTGCCTCCTAAATTTAGTTTTTCAGTTTTATTTTTTGGGACAAAAATATCTTTAATAGTCTTGAAGATAGAATTTTTAGTTTAATATTTCAGGACTGTCACGACCCAAACCCCCGCACTGATCGTGATGGCGCCTCTCGTGAAGACGAGGCCAGCCAACTAACCCAACTCGTCTTTTCAAAAGTAGTTAAACATAATTAAACAGCTCGAATATGACTTAATAGTATTAATTAACGGAAATACAACCCAACACAACCCTAATCGGGGTGTCACAGGTCACGAGCATCTATAAGAATGTAATTACATTTACAAGTCTAGAAATACACTGAACAGGAATAATGAATTACGTAGAAAGAAATGGTGCTGCGAACGCTGGCAGTCACCTCGCTAAACTACTACAGCTCTGCCTCCAAATAGCCAATACCCGCTACCGGGTGAACAAATACCTGCAACTGCACACGAGGCACAGGGAGTAAAGTGAGTACTCCAACTCAGTGAGTAATAAAGGTAAATAACAACTGAGCAGTAAGAAATCACGTAAAGCAACCAACATGCTGTATAGAACCAGGGTAAAATCCTTTGAGAAAACAGTGAAGCTGTGAAATCTTTAGAAATATATTGGCTCGGTTTAAATCTCTTTTGAAAAGATCTTTTCAACAGTTACGAAATGATTTCAGAACAGTTAGTGCTGATAAGCACAGAAAAATCCGCCCCTCGGGTAGAAATACCGTAGTATAACAGGTAAAAAGGCAAGTAAATATGCAAGATGAGCACATAAAAGTTCGCCCCTCGGGCAATATCTCAAAACAGTACCAGCCCCTCGAGCTCACTCTCAGAAACACTTTCAGTCCCTCGGGCTCTCTCTCTCAGATCACTCTTAGAACAGTATCATATAGTGACCGCTGCGGCGTGCAGCCCGATCCACATATCGCTGCTGCGTGCAGCCCGATCCATATCTCGCTGTGGCGTGCAGCCCGATCCACATATCTCGCTGCGGCGTGCAGCCCGATCCACATGGGTACCCGCGCTCACTTTGGGGGTGCAGACTCCGGAGGGGCCCCTTACGGCCAAGCGCAATATCAAGCCACCTCGTGGCATATAACATAAGGCCTGAAAGCCTTCTCACATCACACTCGAGGCCTGAAAGCCTCCTCACATAACACTCGAGGCCTGAAAGCCTCCTCACATCACTCACATATATCCTCACATATGCCCCTCGGCCTCACTCAGTCCATAAAACATCATAAGCCCCTCGGGCATTAATAAAATAGTAGCGCTTAGCCCAAATAACAGTGGAATTATCATTTAAGTCTCAAAGTTCAGTTAAAGCGGCTGAGTTTGTAAAACAGTATAATCAACAGGACTGAGTTCAAGTAGTATATCAAAATAGTGAGGAAACAGTGATAAAAATCCCCGAAGGGTTCAGATAATTGGTGGGAAGCCCAAATATGTCAATCAGCCCAAATCATGATAATAACAAATAAGTTTCAGTCAAATACGCGGCAAAATCAACAATCGGGATGGACCAAGTCACAATCCCCAACGGTGCTCTACCCCACGCTCGCTATCTGGCGTGCAAGTCACATCAATATAGCACTATGATGTGCAAATTCGGGGTTTCAAACCCTCAGGATATCATTTACAATCATTACTCACCTCGAACCGGTGAAATCTCTAGCTCGCGATGCCTTTGCCCCTCAAATCGGCCTCCACGCGCGTCGAATCTATCCAAAATCAGAGCGAATACATCACAATAGGCTAAGGGGACATAACCTAATCGAAAAGAATCGAAAATCACGAAATTCAACAGACCCGAGCCCCGGGCCCACTTCTCGAAAATTAGAAAATCAACATCATCGGATTCCTTATCTCGCCACGAGTCTATACATACCAAAAACCCCCAAATCCGAACCCAAATGACCATTCGAATTCCACTTTGAAATACCAAATTTCCAAGCCCTAGCTTTACCCTCTCTTGATGAATTTTCACAAATTTCTATGTTAATTCTACCATTAAATCATGTATTAAGGTCAAGGAACTGTCATGACCCAATTTCCAAACCTGATCGTGATGGCGCCTCTCGTGAAGACAAGGCCATCCAACTAACCCAAATCGTCTCTTTAATATTTATTAAACATAAACGAATAGGTGAATATAGCTTAACTACAATAATAACCAGTATGTACAACCTAACACAACCCGACCGGGGTGTCACAAGTCACGAGCATCTAAAGAAAACCTTAACACAACTATAGGTCAATAAATATATACAAGTAAAGTTTCGGGAAAACAAAAGACAACATCTGGTGCCGCGAACGCTGGCGGTCACCTTGCTCAGCTACAATAATAATACCTTCAATCTGCTAATAACCCGCTACCGGGTGAACGATACCTGCAACTGCACGCGAGGTGCAGGGAGTAAAGTGAGTACTTCCAACTCAGTGAATAATAGCAGTAAATAATAACTGAGCAGCAAGAAATCACGTAAAGCAACCAACGGGCTGTACAGAAGCCGGGTACAATTTCCGAGAGAACAGTGAAATCAGAGAATTCTTTAGAAATGTTTCGGCTCAGTTCAAATCTCTTTCGAAAATGGTCCTTTCAATAATTATGAAACTGTTCAAAATAGTTAGTGCTGATTAACACAGAAAATCCGCCCCTCGGGTACAAATATCACAGCATAGCAGGTAATAATACAAATAAGTATGCAAGATGAACACATAAAAGTTCGTCCCTCGGGCACGAATTTCGTTACTAGTCAGTCATTGTTACCTGTCCGGTCAGCCATTGTTACCTGACCCAACGCGTGTTTCAGTGCCATTGTTACCACTGGTTAGCCATTGTTACCTGACTGGTCAGCCATTGTTACCTGACCAAAACACGAATGACAGTGTCATTGTTACCACTGTCCAATTCTAAATGGGTACCCGCGCTCACTGTGGGTGTGCAGACTCCGGAGGGGCTCCTACAGCCCAAGCGCTATATCAACATAAGGCCTGAAAGCCTGTACATATCAACATGAGGCCTGAAAGCCTCCTCACAATACACTCGAGGCCTGAAAGCCTCCTTACATCACTCAGCATATCCTCATATATGGCCCTCGGCCTCAATCAGTCCAAACATAATCATAAGCCCCTCGGGCATCAATAAAGAAACAATAATGCTCAGCTCAAACAGTAGTTCAAATATCAGTTAAAACTCGAGGTTGAGTGAAAATATAGCTGAGTTCATGAAACAGTGTAATGACAATGGACTGAGTTCAAATTATTTCAAATAGTGAGGAAAACAGTGATGATAGCTCATAGGGAGTTCAAACAGTCGACAATAAGCCCCAAATATGGAAATAAGCCCAAGTCCTAGTGAAAAAAACAACAAGTCATAGCGAAATACGCGGTAAAATCAACAACCGGGACGGACCAAGTCACAATCCCCAACGGTGCTCTACCCCACGCTCTCTGTCTGGCGTGCAAGTCACCTCAATATAGCACTATGGGTGCAAATCCGGGATTTCAAACCCTCAGGGTATCATTTACAATCATTACTCACCTCGAACCGGCAAATATCTAGCCCGCGACGCCTTCGCCCCTCGAATCGGCCTCCACGCGCGTCGAATCTAACCAAAATCAGAGCGAATATATTACGATATGCCCAGGGAACAATACCCAATCGAAAACAACCAAGAAATAACAGAAATCTCGAAACTAGCAAAACCCGAGCCCCGGGCCCGCTTCTCGAAAAATTACAAAACTCACATTACCGGATTCCTCGTCTCTCCACGAGTCCATACATACCAAGAACTCCCAAATCCGAGCTCAAATGACCTATCAAATCCCAATTTGGAATATCAAAAACTCAAGCCCTAGTTTTACCCCTTTTTAATGAATTTCAACCAATTTCCAGGTTACATCTATCATAACCTCATGTATTTAAGTCAGGGGACTTACCTCCAATTGATTCCAAGTCAAAACTCCCTTAAATTCTCGCCAAAAGCTCCCAAGGTCGCCCAACAATGGTGGGAATTATCCCAAGCTCGCGGATGAAATATTAAATAAAAACCCTTCTGAACAGTTCAGTTTTCGCTTCTGCGGTCCCGCTTTCGCTTATGCGGGACCGCTTCTGCAGCCAAATTTCCGCTTTTGCGGTCTTCATTAAACTTCCAAAAACCTGCTTCTGCGGTTCTACTTTCGCACCAGCGGTACCGCTTCTGCGGTCCGCTCTTTCGCTTATGCGGATCCTGCCTTCCATCTCCTCGCCGCTTCTGCGATCACAGCTCCGCTTAAGCGGCTCCGCTTCTGCGGTCCAAGACCCGCAGAAGCGTGAATACCAGAAACAACATGCCTTCAGCTTTATGAAATTCCAAAAACTCCCTGTTAGCCATCCGAAATCATCCCGAGGCCCCCGGGACCTCGACCAAAGGCACCAACATAACCCAAAACATCATGCGAACATGTTCCAATCATCACAACACACAAAACAACACTAAAATCACCAATTCACATAGAATTCAAGCCTAAGTTCTTCAAAAACTTCCGGAATGCGCTTTCGATCAAAAACCCAACCAATGACGTCCGAATGACCTGAAAATTTGCAGTCTTATCAAAATCACCTAACGAAGCTACTGCAACTCTCGGAATTCCATTCCGACTCTCGGATCAAAATCTCGCCTATCAACCGGAATTCGCCAAAATACTAACTCCGCCAATTCAAGCCTAATTCTACACCGGACCTCCAAAATCAATTCCGATCACACTCCTAAGTCACAAGTCACTTCCCGAAGCTAACCGAATCATCGAAAATCACATCCGAACCTTCTAACTCGTAAGTCAACGTCCGGTTGACTTTTCCAAAACAAGCCTTCCTTAAAGAGACTAAGTGTCTCATTTCTTATCAAAACCAATCCAAATCAACTCTCACACACCACATACCGATAACGAAACATGAAGAAGCAATAAACGGGGAAAACGGAGCAGTAACACATGAGACGACAGGTCGGGTCGTCACAGGAACTCACCTCCAGTCGCACCTAGTCGAAATCCCCTTCAATTTCTGCCCAAAAGCTCTCAAGGTCAATCAAAAATGGTGGAAATAACCCTTATCTCGCGGAACAAAATGAGCTTTTAAACACTTCTCTGAACAGTCATTTTTCCATCTGCGGTTGCTTTACCGCATTTGCGACTACCGCTTCTGCAGTTCTTCCTCCGCTTCTGCGGATCTTTATTAGGCCAAGGACCGCTTTTGCGGTCAAATATCTCTCCTGCGGACACCACTTATGCGGTCAATTACCCGCTTCTCCGGAACCTCCCTGACACACACGGACTGCTTCTGTGGTCAATAGCCGCACCTGCGTAGACCGTACCTGCGGAAACCATCCGCTTCTACGGGATTTCTCCAAAAGGCCAACACTCGCATCTGCGCCCCTAGTCCTCGCATCTGCGGAACCGCATCTGCGGCCCCTTTTCCGCAGATGCGGAAATACCAGATATCAGCAAATCTTCAGAAATCACCAAGTCCAAAATCATCCCGATGGCCATCCGAATTTACCCCGAGGCCCCCGGGACCTCAACCAGAAGTACCAACACATCTTAAAACATTATTTAAACTTGCTCCAATCATCAAAACACCTCAACTAACACAAAAATCATCAAATTACTTCGAATTCAAGCCTAAGTTCTTTTAAACTTCCGAAACACGCATTTGATCAAAAACCCGACCAAAACACCTCCGAATGACCTGAAATTTCGCACACACATCCCAAATCACCTAACGAAGCTACAGCAACTCTCGGAATCCCATTCCGACTCCCGGATCAAAATTTCACCTATCAACCGGAATTCGCCAAAATATTAACTTCGCCAATTCAAGCCTAATTCTACACCGGACCTCCAAAACCAATTCCGATCACGCTCCTAAGCCATAAATTATCTAACAAAGCTAACCAAATCGTAAAAACTCCGATCCGAGCTTGTATACAAATAAGTCAACTCTTGGTCAAACCTTTCAAATTCAAAGCTTTCAACTGAACTGTCCTTTCAAATTCATTCCAAATTTTTCCTGAAACCAAAACCAACGACCTACATTAGTCATAACACATATCACAGGGCAAGTCATGCCCGAGAACTGGCGATCAAAGTGCAAAAGCTCAGAACGACCGGTCGGGTCGTTACATCCTCCCCCACTTAAATACACGTTCGTCCTCGAACGTACCCGGAGTTGTTATAGAAGGCGATTAATAGCTGAGTAACCATACCAAATGTAAATCCGGGGGTGACCCCACGTCACTCTATCTCATATAGGTCTGATAACGCATTGAAACTGAAATTTCACCATCCGATCTAGCCCATATGCCATAGAACCACATTTCCACTTTCCGAAATCCTACACAAGATCAGAACCTCACATATCTATTCAGAATAAGCCCGACCCAGCTGTAATTACTCATACCTGCAACCTCAGGTGCAATTATATGATATACCACATAACTCAAACACTCGAAACAATAACTTCTATTCACAGCAGCTGCACACAACATCCGAATACCGGTAGGAGACCTCTTGTCAACTTTAGTCCTATTCCAACACTTCTATATACCGCTAATGATATATAAAACATGCAATAAACCGTATCCATTTCTCAGGTCAACCATTCATGAAGTCACCTCCCTTTGGCTAATACCACAGCAGATTTCCAAACCGAACCTCGAATTTATCCTCCAAACAAGCTGAAATCTAACCCGTTTGTATTCATTAATGACCCCAACGATCACCTCGAATCCAACACACCACTCTAGTGACATGATACATCAATACAGGCCTAACCCATAACTTGCATAATTAGCACACCAATAAGAAACGGTCTGAATATACTCAAATCATGAAAATGGCCCAAACGAAAGAGCTGTACCTCAAGCTCATCAGTACCATCACAACACAAAGCTGAGACCCCGTCTCGCATCATAGAAATAGAACACATGAATCTTCCCCGAAAGGTTACATCTCCACGTAGCCTCGCTATCATGCGCGATCCTATCAAAACACTGTTACACATGAAACACCTCAAGTCACTATGCTCAAAATCGACAGCCATGCACAATTTGATGTCTGGAACCAAAGCAAATAATTACACCCACGGTGCAGCAAATAACATATACCACACAACCCGATAGGACATAACCGATACGCCGTTCACTAAGCATCGCTCAATTACTCTTCCCGCTCGAATTCAACTAAGAGACCCCAATTGAACCGCACCATATGTGCCTATAACCAACAAATCCTAGCATCTCGCAACACAGAAAGGTAACTCATAGATCTCCCCCCATCACGAATAATCTCGACAACGGTCGAATCAATACCTCCCTCAACAATGCCATTCGGAGCCAATCAAGCTGACTCAAGATAGAACACTCACTCACAAGACCCCCAAATAAGAAAGGCAATCCTTCCCAGCCGTCCGCTAGGTCTTCGAAATATAAAAATCCCTAATAGGACATAGTCCGGCGAACATCGCCACCCAATCCGTGGCATTTCCTGACATAGCCATCCGCGCCATCTTATAGCAATAGTCCATAATAACACAACACGGAACAACCAGTCCACACCCCAATATCATATCCAAAACCTAACATACCAAGCAAAGAAAGATCCACTCGGGTCTCCAAATCTCGGTCGTCACTAAACAGTGCTGATACACACGATCTACAATCACAACACAGCCTGAATATGAGAACTTCCGTCTCCACGTCCATACGGCACATGAATCACCATATCTTATCCCAATTTCGCCGTCCGAATACATGCCACACCTCTAATACCCAATCATTCCACGTCAGATACTCTCAAATTTCCCTGAATATCACCAGTCGATCTAAACGAAGGTGCCGCAATACTACCGAAGTGCTATCAACTTAATCACATTACCTCTTTTTTGAAACCTATACTCTCGTCAAGTCACTTCCAAATAACAATACCATTTCCTTAATCATCTGAGGCTACCCGCTGCCTAAGAGTGTTATGAACTTCCTTTCAAAACTGAACTGAAACCTCATACACGCAAATCTCGATCCTCCACAACATACCGCATATACCACACATCCAAGGATAACAGGAAAACTTTTATCTCCCTTCCAAGCCACAGACATCTACGCACTCAATTAGCCAAGAACTTCCATTTATCCCATCTAGAAGAAAAATCATTACACATCCTATACCTCTCATATTCGTAGAAGATGCACCACTCCAGCCACGGTAGGAATCAACAAGAACTCTCCCAATTCCGTTTGCACAAATTAAACTGCCACGACTGAATCCTTCTAACTAGAACAAGCTAAGCAAGCCATCAAAGCCCATGAGCATTGTTGCAAAATACCTGTAAGAACCCATTACCTCGAACACATACAAAGAATTGATCATATTCTTACCATACCAATTCGGTCTACTGTCAAACCATTCCATCTATCTGAATTTCCCTTCTGATTCATTTTCAACTTGATGCTCCCTCTTGTTGTAGTACCACAATCTCTCAATCCCAGGCTCACTACACGAGACCCAAGCACAAGACCACACTGTCTAGGACCCATAAGCCACTAAATTACTCTCTCAAATATTCCCAGAAACACCATATTCCAGAATACTTTACTCTGAAGAACTTCCCGCGAACCTAAATCTGTTACCTTTACCTCCCTGATACAGATACATAGAATCCCATAATTAACATAGAAATACCACAATTCTGAACCTCTTCCAATGAAAACACAGTTTCTAACCACACATGCAACTTTAAAATACCCGATTGTTCCCTATAGAATTTTGAACACATTAGAACCATTCTCGAAAGTCATTCACTCTTTATTCAAACTGCAACTTACCTGACCTAACGAACAGAACCACCCGTGCCTCATTGGCACTCCGATACCGCAAAATGAAATCCGTATCCCAGTACAACCAAGCAACTTCCTGCTCTATGCGTCGAGTACCAACAACACTCTAGACATTCCGTGATTCTCATACCTTATGAAGCATAATATAACCTTTGTCAAAATTTTCCTTTACTCTAGCCATAGTTAATTCACTCGCATGCCCCAAACTGGAACCAACATAGCACCTAACCGTGCAATCAACTGCTCACAGCAGACTCCCCCACTTGGCTCGAAGCCATAGATCAAGATAAGCTCAATAACTCACAACACTTTTACTCTATTGATGCCACCATACCATAGCGAGATTAAACTCAAATCATTTATAAGTTTGTGAAAACACAGATCATCTAGTACTGTAAATCTTCTACAAACCTCGCATTCATCCCCGCAACAGTTAAGCCTACTCTCTTAAGCGACCCGAAATTTCAGATTTCAACACGTACTTTTCAATTACACATTGAGATCTTCTAACATACACATAGGGATCACAACACTTCAGATCACTCCGCAGGAGATAATCCACCTGTTTTGCCTCAATATAACATTTTTGTATACCTTCCACCGCCATAAACTGTCCGCAGTCACTTAGTCTTCCTGAGTCTGAACTCATAGCGCAACATAAAATTTACTTCACTCCCAACTAGGAGACACGAAAAGATTTTTCACACCCATAACTCGGAGCTATACCTTCAATCAAACTGAAAATCAAGTACCTAATAGTTCTCCTATCTTCCAACAGACCCTTCTCGTCGTTTCCAAATCATATGAATACACCTCGCAGTCATAACATACTCATCACGTAGCTATTCAGTCATTAATTCTACCAATAGGGCACTACCGAACGTATAAGTTCAAAACACTTGCTCACGCAATCAGTACCTCGATGCTCAAGCCATAGGCAAAGATCCGGCCTCAAGTCCTCCAGACTGGCCTAACATCAAACTCACAGAGATCACATCTCGCCCCTCGATCAGGGAAATCACAAGCCATCAAGGCACATCAGATACTGAGCGCTCATACGCGCATAGGAACGCGTGGAAGGAATTCCAAGAGTTTCTTTTCAAGCTGAATCAAGGACGCACGATAAGAATTCAAGAATGTGAAGTTTTCCTAAAGGTTCTGCAGCCTCTCGAGGATAAATACAGACGTCTCTGTACCGATCCGCGAGACTCTACTAAACCTGCTCATGACTCGTGAGACCTAGAAACCTAGGCTCTGATACCAACTTGTCACAACACAAACCCCGCACTGGTCGTGATGGCGCCTCTCGTGAAGACGAGGCCAGCCAACTAACCCAACTCGTCTTTTCAAAAGTAGTTAAACATAATTAAACAGCTTAAATATAACTTAATAGTATTAATTAGCGGAAATACAATCCAACACAGCCCTAATCGGGGTGTCACAAGTAACGAGCATCTACAAGAATGTAATTACATTTACAAGTCTAGAAATACAATGAACAGGAATAATGAATAACATAGAAAGAAATGGTGCTGCGAACGCTGGCAGACACCTCGCTAGACTACTACAGCTCTGCCTCCAAACAGCCAATACCCGCTACCGGGTGAATAAATACCTGCAACTGCACACGAGGTGCAGGGAGTAAAGTGAGTACTCCAACTCAGTGAGTAATAAAGGTAAATAACAACTGAGCAGTAAGAAATCACGTAAAGCAACCAACATGTTGTATAGAAGCAGGGTACAATCCTTGAGAAAACAGTGAAGCTGTAAAATCTTTAGAAATATATTGGCTCAGTTTAAATCTATTTTGAAAATGATCTTTTCAACAGTTACGAAACAATTTCAAAACAGTTAGTGCTGATAAGCACAGAAAAAAATCCGCCCCTCGGGCACAAATACCGCAATATAACAGGTAAAAAGGCAAGTAATTATGCAAGATGAGCACATAAAAGTTCGCCCCTCGGGCAATATCTCAAAACAGTACCAGCCCCTCGGGCTCACTCTCAGAAACACTCTCAGCCCCTCGGGCTCTCTCTCTCAGATCACTCTCAGAACAGTATCATATAGTAACCGCTGCGGCGTGCAGCCCGATCCACATCTCGCTGCGGCGTACAGCCCGATCAATATATCGTCGATGGCGCTCACTTGGGGTGTGCAGACTCCGAGAGGGGCCCCTTACGGCCCAAGCGCAATATCAAGCCACCTCGTGGCATATAACATAAGGCCTGAAAACCTTCTCACATCACTCACAAGGCCTGAAAGCCTCCTAACATCACTCACAAGGCCTGAAAGCCTCCTCACATTACTCACAAGGCCTGAAAGCCTCCTCACATCACTCACAAGGCCTGAAAGCGTTCTCACATCACTCACAAGGCCTGGAAGCCTCCTCACATCGCTCAACATATCCTCACATATGGCCCTCGGCCTCACTAAGTCTAGAAAACATCATAAGCCCCTCGGGCATCAATAAAATAGTAGTGCTCAGCCCAAACAACAGTGGAAATATCATTTAAGTCTCAAAGTTCAACTAAAGCGGCTGAGTTTGTAAAACAGTATAACCAACAGGACTGAGTTCAAGTAGTATATCAAAATAGTGAGGAAACAGTGATAAAAATCCCCGAAGGGTTCAGATAATTGCCACGAAGCCCAAATATGGCAATCAGCCCAAATCATGATGATAACAAATAAGTTTCAGTCAAATACGCAGTGAAATCATCAATCGGGACGGACCAAGTCACAATCCCCCAACGGTGCTCTACCCCACGCTCGATATCCAGCGTGCAAGTCACGTCAATATAGCACTACGGTGTGCAATCCGGGGTTTCAAACCCTCAGGATATCATTTACAATCATTACTCACCTCGAACCGGCGAAATCTCTAGCTCGCGACGCCTTTGCCCCTCAAATCGGCCTCCACGCGTGTCGAATCTATCCAAAACCAGAACGAATACGTCACAATATGCCAATGGGACAATACCCAATCGAAAACAATCAAAAATTATTAAAAATCTCGAAATTGGCAAAACCCGAGCCCCGGGCCCACTTCTCGAAACTCAGAAATTTTCACATCAACGGGTTCCTTATCTCCTCACGAGTTTATACATACCAAAAGTACTAATTTCCGATAACATTTCGACCCTCAAATCCTCAAATATATCCAAGAGGGTTTTCAAACTTTTCCAACTTAAAATCACTAATTACATGTTAAAAATAACACTAGATTCGGGTAATCTAACCAAAATTGAGTTAAGAACACTTACCCCGATATTTTTCTTGAATATCTCTCGAAAAATCGCCTCACCCGAGCTCCCTTGGTCCAAAAATGGAAGAGTGAGACGAGTTTGGACTTTATTCTGCTGCCCAGGGATTTGTTCTTCGCGTTCGCGGTCCTCCTCTCGCGTTCGCGAAGAACAAAATTTCCAAAAGTCATTTTTCAAACTCTTCTCGGACAGCCTCTAGTATAATGGCAATAACTTTTTCTGCAGATGTCCAAATAACTATTATAATATGTTTCTGGAAACTAGATTCAAAGAGCTACAACTTTCGTTTTTGAATCATCTCAAAATTCATTGTAGATTGAGAGATACGAGTCTCCAAAGTAAGACCTGCGCAACAGAATTTCTTCTTCTTCGCGAACGCGAGTCTCTCTTCGCGAACGCGAAGAACAAAATCCCAGAAGCCAAATCCTTCTTCGCGAACGCGAGGGGACCCTCGCGGACGCGAAGAACAATACCAGATACCAGCTTCAGCTATTGCAAAACAGCCCGAAATGATCCGAAACCACCCCGAAACACACCCGAGGCCCTCGGGACCTCAACCAAACACGCCAACATATCCCATAACATTATTCAAACTTGTTCCAACCTTCGGAACGCTCAAAACAACATTAAAACACCAAATTTGCATCGGATTCAAGCCTAAGAATTTCAAGAACTTCCAAATTCCGTTTTTTGATCAAAAACCAAACCAAACCACGTCCGAATGACCTAAAATTTTGCGCACACATCCCAAATCACCTAACGAAGCTACTGCAACTCTCGGAATTCCATTCCGACCCTCGGATCAAAATCTCACCTATCAACCGGAAATCGCCAAAATAGTAACTTCGCCAATTCAAGCCTAATTCTACACCGGACCTCCAAAACCAATTCCGATCACGCTCCTAAGTCACAAATCACCTAACGAAGCTAACCAAATCATAGAAACTCCGATCCGAGCTCATATACAAATAAGTCAACCCTTGGTCAAACCTTTCAAATTCGAAGCTTTCAACTGAGACTGTTCCTTCAAATTCATCCCGATTCTCCTGAAAACCAAAACCAACGATCTACATCAGTCATAATACATTACACGGGGCAAGTCATGCCCGGGAACTGGGGATAAAAGTGCAAAAGCTCAAAACGACCGGTCGGGTCGTTACGAGGGAAGTAGCCAAATATGGTACATGGATAGTGGCTGCTCAAAACATATGACTGGAAGTAAGAACCAGTTCCTTTCACTTGAGGACTTAAAGGGAGGTAATGTCTCCTTTGGTAATGGGAAGAAAGGTGAGATTATTGGGGTTGGAAAGGTAGGCAAGACAGAGTCACACTCCATTGAGAATGTCTACTTGATGGATGGCTTGAAATACAGCCTGATCAGTGTGTCACAACTGTGTGACAGAGGTAACCTTGTAGCATTCACCTCTACCAAATGCTTTGTGATTAACCTTACCACTGACAAGATTGTTTTGCATGGAAAAAGAGTTTAACAATATTTACATTGTAGATTTGTCTACTCTTTCAGAAAATGAACTCACTTGCCTAAGTGTGTTAGATAATGATCCCCTCCTGTGGCACAAAAGACTGGGTCATGCTAGTCAGAATCAGCTAAACAAATTAGTTTCCAAGGACTTGGTGATAGGGCTACCTAACATCAAGTTCAAGGAAGACAAAGTCTGTGAGGCCTGTGCAACGGGGAAGCAGGTAAGATCATCCTTCAAAAGCAAGAAAATGGTAAGCACTACTAAGATGTTGGAACTGGTCCATATGGATCTCTGTGGTCCAATGAGAACCTTGAGCAGAGGTGGAAAGAAATATGTGATGGTACTTGTTGATGATTATTCTAGATTTACCTGGGTACTATTTTTAACATCTAAAGATGAAGCATTTGACATGTTTACTGCTTTTGTTAGAAAAACTCATAAACAACTAGGTAATCAACTTGCATCCACTAGGTCTGATCATGGAACCGAATTTGAAAATGCTAAGTTTGCTGAATTCTGTGATGAGCATGGTATAGATCATAACTTCTCTGCCCCTAGGACTCCTCAACAAAATGGAGTAGTTGAAAGAAAGAACAGGACTCTTGAAGACATGGCTAGGACTATGCTTCTTTCTAGTAAACTGCCTCATAGCTTCTGGGCAGAGGCTGTAAATAATGCATGTTACATTATCAATAGATGCATGACTAGACCTCTTGTAGAGAAGACTCCCTATGAGTTACTTAAAGGGAGAAAACCAAATATATCCCATCTTAGGGCATTTGGTTGCAAGTGCTTTGTGCACAATAATGGAAAAGACTCCCTAGGTAAGTTTGATCCCAGAAGTGATGGAGTATTCTTGGGATATTCTTCACATAGCAAAGCATATAAAGTGTTCAATAAAAGAACTTTGTGTGTAGAAGAAAGTGTGCATGTAGTGTTTGATGAAACTAACATTCTTTCTGAGAGACATGAACATGAAGATGAAGCCATTGGACTGGTAAAGGACTTGACTGAAGTCTCAGAACGAGTTAAAGTGGCACCAAAAGAAGGAACAGGTGATGGAACGGGTTCTTCCATCCAAGGCAACCTAACAGGGGGAACTAATCAAAGAGGAATTGAAACTAATTCCCTAAAAGAACCTGTTCATGACCCTGCTCCTCAGCAACAGAACATGGGAGAAACATCTAGCAGAAATTAGTTGGTTGTGAAACTTCACAAGTATCAAAGTTCTCATCCTATTCAGGACATAATCACTGATCCAACATCTGGAGTCAAAACTAGATCATAATTAAAGAATCTGTGTGCTTTTGATGCCTTCCTATCTATTATTGAACCTAAAAATATTGTTGAGGCTTTGCAGGATGCAGATTGGGTGAATGCAACGCAAGATGAACTCAATCAGTTCGAAAGAAGTCAAGTTTGGCATCTAGTTCCAAGACCCAAGGACAGATCAGTCATTGGCACAAAATGGGTCTTCAGAAACAAACTTGATGAAGATGGAACTGTTACAAGAAACAAGGCAAGACTGGTGGTCTAAGGTTACATCCAAGAGGAGGGTATAGATTATGATGAGACTTTTGCTCCAGTTGCAAGACTATAGGCAATAAGACTCCTCATAGCCTTTGCAGCACACATGGAATTCACTCTCCATCAGATGGATGTCAAAAGTGCCTTCCTAAATGGCTACCTAAAAGAAAAGTATTTGTGAAACAACCTCTAGGGTTTGAGAGCACGGAATGTCCTGAGCATGTGTACAAATTAGACAAGGCCCTCTATGGACTCAAGCAGGCTCCTAGAGCATGGTATGAACAATTGTCCAAATTCCTGCTTGAACATGGCTATAAAAGAGGTAAAATTGACAGTACCCTATTCTTAAGGGAAAAAGGTAAGGATCTCCTTGTGGTACAAATATATGTTGATGACAATATCTTTGGGGCCACCACTGATAAACTAAGCAAGGATTTTGCCAAATTAATGGGGAGTGAGTTTTAAATGAGTATGATGGGTGAGCTTAACTTTTTCTTAGGCTTACAGATCAAACAAAGCCCAAATGGAACCATGATCCATCAGCAAAAGTATGCAAAAGAGCTGATTAAAAAGTTTAAAATAGATGAATCAAGGGAAATAGACACCCCCATTGCAACTGCCACTAAATTAGACATTGATGAACCTGGTTCATCAGTTGATCAGAAGTTGTATAGGGGTATGATTGTTCACTCTTGTATCTTACTGCTAGCAGACCTGACATTATTTTCAGTGTAGGGCTGTGTGCTCATTTTCAGGCTAATCCAAAAGAGTCTCACTTGACTGCTGTTAAGAGGATACTAAGATATTTGAAAGGCCCACTGATCTGTGTCTTTGGTATCCCAAAGGTAGTAATTTCAATCTGGTAGGATATGCTGATGTTGATTATGCAGGTTTCCTTGTGGATAGGAAAAGCACCTCAGGTATGGCTCACTTTCTTGGTTTATGTCTTGTATCATGGGCCACTAAAAAGCAAAATTCAATAGCCTTATCCACTGTTGTGGCTGAGTATGTTGATGCTGCATCTTGTTATGCTCAATTGCTATGGATCAAACAGCAGCTGGTAGATTTTAGCATTGAAGTTGGTTGCATCCCTATATTCTGTGATAACACTAGTACTATAAGTATGACAAAGAACCATGTCATCATAAGAGGACTAAGCACATAGATCTTAGACACCACTTCTTGCGAGATAACTATGAGAAAGGATTGATCTCCATAGAATTTTGTGCTACTGATAAACAAATTGCTGACATCCTCACTAAAGCACTGAGCAGAGAAAACTTTGAGAGGAACAGGTTGGAATTAGGAGTGATTAAGATCACCTAATAGGTGCAGCTCAGAATGCACAATGAAAAAATATGGAAAAAAAATATGAAAAAAAAATTTGGCTAGGAACTTTGAACTTGTGTAAATATCTAGCTTAATTCTTACTCGGCTTCATACTTTAATTAGTATATGTGTTTATATGACTCATTGATCTCTTACAATAAAATTCTATTATGGCATTTGAGGCATGTTCAAGAGAGTTCTAAATGAAGAACTTGGTTCATCAGTATGGGTTCATATGAAAGCTAAGGTATGTTTTCTATACTCTGCACAATTAGAAAGATTAATATTTCAATCATGAGCAGAAGTCCTAAAATTGTTCAATTCCTAGAAAAATCTATCCGTTAGCATTGAACCAATTTTGCCTAAAATCTAGGGAAGCCAAATCGATCATTCAAAATCTGGAATTTCAGGTTGATTAGACCTCTAATTAACCACTGCAAAAGGCTGGCGTTACTTATTAAATGTGTAATTCTCTTTAAATACACATCACTTCTCCTGCCTTCATCATAAGTCCAAACCATCAAAAACACTTCTTCACTTTTACTTACCCTCTTCTCCAAAATTCCCAAATTCTCTCAAGTAACCAACGATCATGTCTAACCCCCAAGACAATCCTGCAACTCCTCCACCACCATCTCCCTCAAATTTGTCCTCAACCACTCCACCCAGTGCATCTCCAAAACCTAGACTACGTAGGGTGAAAATGCTGGCTCGAAAGACTGTAGCATCTGGGCCTCTAAGGAAGGGATTAAATGAAAGGTTGAAAGCAAGCCAAGCTCAAACTCAAACTCACAGTTCTGATTCTGAATCCTATCAATCCGCTACTGAGGGGGAAGGACATGGGTCTTCTGACTCTGAAAAGACCCAAGAATCCCTTTCTAAGGTAGGTTCATCTGTGACTGAAAACTTAGAGACTAGGTTTGTTCTGGTTGGACCCGTTAGGGATGTTGAATTGCCTGAGAAAAGAAGGAGTGGAGGTAAAAAGAAATTTGAAAAAGAAAAAGAGAGAGAGGGTGTATGTGGTGAAGAAAGGGGAATTGGGAAAGGAGTAGTGTCTGCTATCTGTGGGGTTGAACAGGAAAGGGTAGAAGAGAGTGGCATGAAGTCAGGGAGAAGTGGTTCTGGGGAAGCTGCTGAGGGGTTGGTTCATCTGAGCACAAAAAGAGATGAACTTGTTTCATCTACTGAAGAAACCCTAGCAGACCTGCTGAAAAAGGTTGGGGCAAGCTATGACCCAAAGAAATGAAAAACTTCCACAACAAAAGCCCCAAATGTTCCCAAGCCTTCCAAGAAAAAAAAGTTTCATCCCCAACACCTACTGCCTCTTCATTGCCAAAGGGTAGAGCCACAAGAAGTAGGGTGAAATAGAGTGAAGCTGAGTTACAAAGGGCTTTAGATGCAAGTAAGAAAAAGAAAATGGATAAAGGAAAGGGAAAGATTGCAGAATCCTCAGAGGCTGTTGAGGAAGAGGAGATGGAACTGGTTCATCAAGAAAGGGGTACTTCAGTGGAGGTTCCTAACCCCAAGCCCAAAAAGCCCAAGACTTCCTCCAAGAAATCTTCTACTGTGTCTGAGGCTGTTGAACCTACACTAGCCAGAAGGACAAGATCTGCAGTGAAAACCAAACAATCAAAGATTTCTGATGATGATGACTAGAGTGGAGAAGAAGAAGAAAATGATTCTGAGAAGGAACAGGATAAGCTTGCCATGTCTGGCAGAAGAAAAAAATTAAAGGGTAGACTGTTGAAGGATCTGGTGGAACCAGGAATAATAAGATTGGTGGATGCTTCAGCTGCTCAGGGATGGAAGGACATGGTTCGTCAGATGGATGGTAGACTAGCCAGGAATGAGCTGATTAAATTTATGGCAAATGTTGTGGTCAAGGAAGGTATTGTTAGCAGCCTAGTGAAAGGAGTCCAAGTGCAGTTTGATGCACAGAAATTGGGAGAAATTCTGGATATACCCTCTGAAGGGTTTGATGACTATACAAGGCAAAGGTGGCCATGCCTGGACTCCCTCCCTACTGCTCTTGAGATCACCAGGAGGTTTTGTGATTCAAAAGATGTGAATGAAGCCAGGGTTGTGCAGAAAAGTGAAATGAGGCCTGAGCACAAGGTTGTGTTTGAATTTGTCAACAAGTGCTTATTGCCCAGACAGGAGAGAAGGCACACTGCAAACTACGTGGATCTGGTTCTTATGGAGTGCCTGGAAAGAGGAAAGCAAATCAACTGGCCTGCCTTCGTTATCAAGCTGCTAGACAGGGTCATAAATGGCTCCAAGGTTCATGGTACTCCATATGGCTTTATTCTAACCACAGTTCTGGACAGGCTCAATGTGCCTCTGAAGAAATGGGAAATGGCCTCGAGCAAGGAACATTTTGGCATTAACACTCTTCTTGCTTGTGACTATCCAGTCAATGCCATCCCAAATGAACCTGGTTCATCCCAGAAGACACCTATCAACAGCAAAGTTAGGGCTCTGGTTCAGGAATGTACAGCCAAGGATGCTGAAATAGCTAGGCTCAAGGCTCGTGTGGTTGAAGTGGAAACTAAGAGGGATGGTCTCAGATCTGAGCTTGCCAAAGAAAAGAAGAAGAATGATGGAATTCTTCAGAACATGCTGAATCTTCTCCAAACCCAAACCCAACCCTCCAGTTCCTCTAAGCCTTAGGACTCCTAGCTCTTGTCTCCTGAACTTGCCTAGTACCTCAGTGACCTAGATTAGGGATTTTCTATCTTTTTGTTTTTGCTCACGGTTTGAATGTTTTTCTTTCTTTTTGTGGATTGTAGGTGGCAACATATCTCTATCAATGATAACTACTGTTTTTCTCTTGTTCAATGATTAATTTGTCCTTGATAGTTTAAATATGTTTGTTTGATTTCTGATGATTGCACCATGATTGCACTTGCAGTTGCCCCTGTGGCCATGAGTACTTATTAAAATCTGGAAATCACACTTTGTAAGCAACTTTTCGATGATGCCAAAAGGGGAAGAGACATTGTGCTTTACACATTCTGAAATAAGTGATATTTATAACCTAATTAACCTGGTCCTTGATGATAAGTGAATTTTCTAAAGTTAGTATTGATGGTAAAGCTGAGTTCTTACAGGTTCCAAATCAGTAAAAAGCACAGAGTTCGTCATCATCAAAAAGGGGGAATTTGTTGGCCCAAGAACAGGTGAAGTTTTGAAGATTGACAAAAGAACTCGGTCATAGACCAGGTCCATCTTGTGTAGCAAAGTCATGATCAATCTATACATGTGAGATGCACGTGAAGGAGATAATGACTACTGATCAAGCAGCAATATCTCCTGGTCTGATCGAAAAGGTTGCATATTAGATAAGGGGAGAAAGTCTCCTTATATGAAGAGAACACAATCCAGGACGAAGATAGTGTTAGAGTTTGAGAACATCATGAACTCTTCTACAATAGGAGAGCAGCAATTGAGTCCTAATCAGACTCTGATCAATAACATATTAAATGACAGTGATTGTTCTCTTTTACAGGTATTGCACATACGCAGAAGTTAAACTAAATTGAGAGCAAAAGAGCAAGGCAATTTTGCAAGCAATTTATGTGTGATTTAAGTGTGCACTCCTGAAGCTACTTGAACGAGATAGAAGAACCAGTTACATTGTGTTTATCTTTTATTCTAGTTCGATTGTAGTAGGTGGTTTAAAATTGTACCTTTCAGCTTTCATAGAAGCAATTGTATTAGGTACCTAGAGTGTTCAAGTTATAACTAACTTGAAGTTGTCGCAACACTTGAGGATGTGTGCTACAACGGGATTAGAGTTAATCCTTAGGTTTACAAAGAGTTTTGTAAATGCTGTTTTGGCTCAGTGATTTTAGTGGAAGTTTGGGAAAATCCTACTGAGTAGTAGGTCGTGGTTTTTTCACCTTTTGAGCCAGGTGTTTTTCACGTAAAAATCTCTGTGTTCTTTATTTTTTGTATTTATTATTCCGCAAACCGTAGTAGTTGGAACACCTAGAAGGACCAGGTCCTTCCATAACAACTTAAGCGAAAATTAGGTACCACACAAAACATCCCCCCCACCCCTCTTGTGTGGTATTGACGCTTAAAACATCATAAAGCAACTGAAAGAAAGAATTATAAATGTTGAAACTAAAACTAAGCTGATAACTGAGAATTGATCATTGATAACTGAGATGATAACTATTGAAACTGAAACTGAAATGATAAATAATAGCTAATAACTAATAACTAAAATGATAACAGAAATGAAAACTGATATCTGAACTGATAACTGATAACTGGTAGCTGAAATGATAACTGATAACTGAACAGAACAAAGGAAGTAAGGATATGAATACTCCCTCTTCTGAATGATGAACAACCTGTTTATCTGAATAAGCTACGGCCTTGGGCCCAATATATATGTGCACAAGCCACGGCCTCAGGCCCAAGTATACGTATACATAACTACGGCCTCAGGCCCAAAAATGCATAAAGCATAAACTACGACCTCAGGCCCAAACATGCATAAAGCATAAACTACGGCCTTAGGCCCAAACATGCATAAAGCATAAACTACGGCCTCAAACCCAAATACAGGTGTTTAACATTCAGGAACGGAGAATCAAACTGCAACACATGATAGTGAAATACTGAATCATACTGAGTTACATGATACTGGAATACTGGATCACATTGAGTTACATAATACTGTAATACTGAATATGACTAGACTGAGACATGTATTCTTGAACTGATTATGAACACTGAAACTTCAACTGTTTATGGCGTACTGAGTAATCTATACTAAGACTCGGGGGCATCAAATTCAAGTCTATATTGAATACGCACTGAGCTCACAACGTTTAGAATGAAAGTCATGAACGAGTTATGAAGCTAGAGAATAGAAGTTCTGCAACTATTCAAGGAAGTAGGCTTAACTATATTTCTGAGGCAACTAGTAACGTGGTAAAACAAATGTAGTGTAGGGAGAATCATTAACATTCCCAAACATAGAAAGTTAGCCTCACATACCTTAACTTCCTGCTCTTGAGCGTAATACAACGTTTGTCAACCTATTCAACTTTAATCTAAATCAATACAAGTCAAAGGGATTCCATATTAGCAATAATTCTCATGTTTTGGTCACTTAAGAATCTTACTACAACACTTGGTAGAAAATAAAAGCTTACACTAGTCCTTATTAATGGTGTCTCTACACCCAATAACCCATTCTCTTGTTCCTAGATAAATTCTAAAGCATCAAATTGCTATGTTCAATACCCTTCTTTATCACCCATAAGATAAACGATATCTTTAATCANTTTTTTTTTGTTTGTATATATGTTTTCATCAACATAAAGAGATATAAGAATATACACACTATCTCTCTCTCTCTCTCTCTCTCTCTCTCTCTCTCTCTCTCTCTCTCTCTCTCTTTTTTCCTGTTTCGTGCCTTGCACAATCTTTCTTTTCTTTTTCTAACAAACATTACTTATCATGGCTGGAAGAAGAAATAACTATAATAGTAATATACATCTCTTTTTTTTTCTTTTTTTTGTAGTGACTTTTCTTCTTCCAGCTTGGAGCAAATGTTCCTTGATACTAATTATTCTATTTTTTTGTTTGTTTGTATATATGCTTTCATCAACATAAAGAGATATAAGAATATACACACTATCTCTCTCTCTCTCTCTCTCTCTCTCTCTCTCTCTTTTTCCTGTTTCGTGCCTTGCACAATCTTTCTTTTCTTTTTCTAACAAACATTACATATCATGGCTGGAAGAAGAAATAACTATAATAGTAATATACATCTCTTTTTTTTTCTTTTTTTTGTAGTGACTTTTCTTCTTCCAGCTTGGAGCAAATGTTCCTTGATACTAATTATTCTATTTTTTTTTGTTTGTGTATATGCTTTCATCANTAAAGGACTCAAAAGATAATGTTCTAAGAGATTAAAAACTTTTTACTTTTGGAGAGAATAAGACTAAAAGAAGGCTAAAAGGTGTATCAAAGAAAGCGTAATTTCATTTTTCAAGAATCAGTGTCATCCATTATTTCGCCTCGAAGAACATTTAGAGCAAGTTCTAGAAAAATTATTGAGTATACCTTCTTGTGATAATAACTTTTTTCAATTCCCTTGACCTTGTGAGTTGGAGATGCTAGTTTTGCCTTCACAAAATTGAAGTCATAGGCATGGAACTGATATGATAATGAAGAAAAGACTTAATATTTGAGCACAATAGAAAGAATTTATTTTACTAATTAAAAACCTACAACGACACAATCATTAAGAAGAAATAATTTATTATAACATTGTAGAATATATATATATATATTATGTATATATAAAGTACTAAAGAAATTTTTGAAAAAATAAAATAAAAATCTTTTTAGCTTTCAAATTTACAGTCACAGAAGAAAGCTTGAAAGAAACTGTGACCACACATATTCTATGTGTAATAGACTGGACTAACTTTTGGACCTTATCAGTCATGGGGTCCGAGTCTTGATATAAACCAGAAAATTTACTTGAGCCAATATTTAATTTACACAATTAGATGGTTAACCAACTAGTAACTTAGGCATACCGACCACCGTGGAATTACTCCTATATAGATGGCTCTGTTTTTGTAGAGGCCTTCATGGGATGTCCCGGTTGTACATAATCTGGATATTAACCAGATCAATTGGTTAAGCATTTATTCATACAAATTATATTGGGCTTATGAGGCTCCATTGCTTCACCCTCAAGGGCTACGGGTAAGGAAATTGTAGTTCTGAGTTTAATATCGTCAGCTCGACTTATTAACAGCGGAATGTATTACGCTATCAAGGTTACCGATGGTTGTTGCTCAAAATGTCCTCCAAAATAAAACTTTAACCTGTGACCATTTACCTTAAATTTGTCTCCTCCATTGATCTGTTGAATTTCAATTGCCCCATATGGAGTAACATCTGTAACATTATTGTGACGACCCGACCCGTCATCACGTGTGTTACCGCCCCGTTTTCCCCATTTTTCTATTTCCTTATGCTTCATTATAAGTATTTGATGTGTTAGAGTTGATTGGGATTAGTTCTAGAAGGAAATGAGGCACTTAGTCTCTTTAAGGAAGGCTTGTTTTGGAAAAGTCAACCGGACGTTGACCTTTGTGTTAGAGGGATCGGATTTGAATTCCGATGATTTGGTTAGGTTCGGGGGATGATTTGTGACTTAGGAGTGTGATCAAAAGTGATTTTGGAGGTCCAGAGTAGAATTAGGCTTGAATTGGCAAAGTTAAGATTTTGGCGAATTCCGGTCGATAGGTGAGATTTTGATCCGGGGGTCGGAATGGAATTCCAAGAGTTTCAATAGCTTCGTTAGGTGATTTGGGATGTGTGTGCAAAATTTCAGGTCATTCAGAGGTGTTTTGGTAGGGTTTTTGATCGAATGCGTGTTTCGGAAGTTTTGGAAGAACTTAGGCTTGAATTCGATGAGAAATGATGGTTTTAGTGTTGTTTATGGTGTTCTGATGATTGGAGCAAGTTTGAATAAGGTATTGGATCATGTTTGTGTTTTCGGTTGGGGTCCCGGGGACCTCGGGGTGCGTTCGGGTGGTTGAACGGAGAGTTTTGGAGTTGTGGCATGTTTAACTTTGCTGGTATCTGGTGTTTTCGCACCTGCGGTTATGGGACCGCAGGTGCAGTCTCGCAGAAGCAAGCAGGAAGGCGCAGAAGGGGAAAAGTTGGTCCATGTCAGGTTCCGCAGAAGCGGAAGTTAGGACCGCATAGGCGGCCCCGCTGGTGCGAAATTTGGGCCGCAGAAGCGGTCAAGGCCCTTAAGTGTAGGTCCGCAGAAGTGGACGTGGACCGCAGATGCGGAAGTCGCAGAAGCGACATTTTACCGCAGAAGCGGAAACAACTGCTCAGAAGATGGTTTTAATTCCTTCGCGAAATTTTACAGAACACATATTTTAACTTCGGTCTTGGGGTGTTCTTGAGCGATTTTGAAGAGGGAATTCAAGGACTTCGATCAGGTAAGCATCCTTGAACTTAGAACATGATTTTATCATGCTAATACATGAAATTTGACTGAAAACTCAAGGAATTAAGGTAAAAAATGGTGGTTTAAGGCTTGAAACCTAAGAGAACAAAAATAGGAATTTGAGGGGTCATTTGGAATCTGATTTTGGTGTTCTTTATATGATGGACTCGTGGTGAGATAAGGAATCCGGTGATGTGAAATTTGTAATTTTTTTGAGAAGTGGGCCCTGGGCTCGAGTTTTGCCAACTTCGTGATTTTCGATGTTTTTCGAGTCTTTTCGATTGGGTTATATTCCCTTAGCATATTGTGACGTATTCATTGTGGTTTTGGTCAGATTCGATGCACGAAGAGGTGAATTCGAAAGGCAAGGGCATAGCAAGCTAGGACTTTTTTGTTGTGCATTTTTGTTGCACAGGTACCTGTATTTCTAGCGGCCTACTGGGCGTAGCAGCATGCATGATACGGGGACTAGGTGAGCTGCATTTCTCGAGGCGACCCCGCAGCCAGTATAGTCTCTTTCAGCGTATTATATTTATTTTCTGTCCAAATTTTTATTCTGGACAGTTATTGTACTTTATTCGATTCCTTAGTAATTGCTCATGCACTTGTGACACCGGGTTCTGGGATGTCTATGGGATTAGTCAGTATTTTGAAATTGTTAAAGATAACATTATTTATTCAGTGAAATTTATTCTTTATTGTTTAAAAGCATAAAAGGAGTGAATTCAGAAATATCTAAACAGAGAAGTTACTAGTATTTAGTGTTGGCTTGCCTGACAATGATGTCCGGCGCCATCACGACCCTTAGTGGATTTTGGGTCGTGACAGATAGATATTTCAAGATGTTGTTTTCCCATCAAGTAACTTAATCAGTAAAAGTTTTGTTATGCAAAAATTTGTTGTTGTCAAGGCAAAACTTATACATGGGTATCTGCCTACAGAATGAATGTTGCTTACTATTGCCAATATAGTGATGATCTCTGTTTAAAATCTGTGCGTAGAAATAATATAGAGAAATTTCTGCTCTGGGGTTAAGCTTATCTGCTCATGTAATATAATTGGTTGGTTAACTTCATATACTTAGATATTTGCTGCCNGGGGGCGGGGGGGTTTATAGACCATGGTGTTTTAAAAAAAAATAGGATAACGGCTCAAAAATAGGTTCTAAGAAGTAAAAGCTTTTTTTTTCTTTTCTTGGAGAGAATAAACTAAAAGAGGCTAAAAGGTGTATCAAAGGAAGCCTAATCTCATCTTTCAAGAATCAATGTCATCCATTATTTCGCCTCGAAGAACATTAAGAGCAAGTTCTAGAAAAATTATTGAGTATACCTTCTTGTGATAATAACTTTTCTCAATTTCCTTGATCTTGTGAGTTGGAGATGCTAGTTTTGCCTTCACAAAATTAGAGTCATAGGCATGGAACTGATATGATAATGAATAAAAGACTTAATATTTGAGCACAATAGAAAGAATTTATTTTACTAATTAAAAACCTACAGCGACACAATCATTAAGAAGAAAAAATTTATTATAACATTATATATATATATATATATATATATATATATATATATATATATATATATATATATATATATAT
>NC_031989.1:44268369-44290481 GCF_001879085.1 Nicotiana attenuata
ACATAACCTCAAAAGGTTGACTCCAATCAGGGGATACAATTACAGGGGCAGTTGATAATTTCTCCTTAAGGGTGTCAAAGGCTATCATACAATCACCTAAAAAATCAAACTTAACATCTTTCATCAAGAGGTTAGTCAGAGGTTTTGAAATCTTTGAAAAGTCCTTTATGAACCGTCTGTAAAAACCTGCATGACCTAGAAAGCTTCTAATGCCTTTAACAGTTGTGGGAGGGGGTAATCCTGCTATAAGATTAATTTTAGCCTTATCAACTTCTATCCCATTAGCAGTGATTTTATGTCCTAAAACAATTCCCTCTGTAACCATAAAATGACATTTTTCCCAATTCAGAATCAAGTTTGTCTCTTCACATCTCTTAAGAACTAAAGTCAAGTGGTAAAGACAATCTTCAAATGTTTTGCCAAAGAGTGTAAAATCATCCATAAAAATGTCAAGAAATTTTTCAGTCATGTGAGAAAAAATTGCTGACATGCAACGCTGAAATGTAGCAGGGGCGTTGTACAGACCAAATGGCATTCTCCTATATGCATATGTTCCATGAGGACATGTGAAAGTTGTCTTATCCTGATCTTCGGGTGCAATTGTTATTTGGTTATACCCTGAATAGCCATCAAGAAAACAGTAAAAACCATATCCTGCAATTCTTTCTAACATTTGATCAATAAATGGTAAAGGAAAATGATCTTTTCTGGTAGCATCATTGAGGCGTCTATAATCAATACAGACTCTCCATCCTGTAACAATCCTCGTAGGTATGAGTTCAATATTTTTATTCTTTATAACTGTCATACCTCCTTTCTTTAGTACTACCTGAACTGGACTTACCTAAGGGCTATCTGAAATTGGGTAAATAATACCTGCCGCTAGAAGCTTGACAATCTCCTTTTTCACCACTTTCTGCATTGCAGGATTCAATCTCCTTTGGGGTTGGATTATTGGCTTGTAGCTATCCTCCATGAGGATTCTATGCGTACAAATTGCTGGACTAATCCCTTTGATATCCTCCACAGTCCACCCTAAAGCTCCTTTGTGTGCTTTTAAGACTTCAATAAGTCTTTTTTCTTGTTCTGCAGTCAAAGAAGATGAAATAATTACTGGAAATAGTTCTTGCTCAAGATAAACATATTTTAAATGAGAGGGAAGAACTTTGAGTTCAATTTTTGGTTGAACTTCTTCTGATTGCATCTCCTTATCATCTGAATCTTTTTCCAGTATTTCAGCTTCTCTCCTAATTATGGGACCATCATCTTGTGCGGTGCCTGATTTGGTCAAACATCTTCCCATTGAGTCTGAAATTAGTTCATCATCTTTGAATTCATCTGCAAGATCACTAATAATGTCAATAGAAAAGCATGAAATGCCTCATCTCCTGAAAATCTTAGTATCTTTTGCATATCAAAAATGACTCTTTCTTCATCAACCCTCAAAATTAGTTGTCCTTGATGAACATCTATGATTGCTCTTCCTGTAGCAAGAAATGGTCTACCCAAAATTATTGGTTCATCAGAACATTCTTTCATTTCAAGCACTATAAAATCTACAGGGAACACAAACTTATCTACTCTTACAAGCACATTTTCAATTATTCCCTTAGGTTTCTTAGTACTTTGATCAGCAAACTGAAGAGAAATACCTATGTCTTTCATTTTACCAAGATCCAATTTTCTAAAGATACAAAATGGCATCAAATTTATTGAAGCTTCAGAATCATAAAGTGTCTTTTCCAAAACTTTACTCCTCCTAGAGTGCATGGAATGGTAAAACTGCCAGGATCACTAAGTTTTTGTGGCAGCTTATTTTGAAGTATAGCACTGCATTTTTCAGTAAGCATTATTACAGAAACTTCTTCCAATTTCCTCTTACTTGACAAAATTTCTTTTAAAAATCTAGCATATGAAGGCATTTGCAACAAAGCACCAGTAAAAGGAATATTAATATGAATATGTTTTAAGATTTCCAAAAACTTTGCAAATTGACCATCAAGCTTTTCTTGTTCCATTTTTTGTGGAAAAGGAATTGTCACAGGTGGGGCAGCCATTTTTTCAGAAATTTTTTCTTCCTTATTCTTTATTTCTTTCTCCTTTGATGGTTCAGATGGTTTTTCAATATTCTTACCCTTGTCTACGTGTTGTTCTGTCTGGTTCTTTTCTTGTTTGTCTGCATAAGGTTCATCAAGTTCCTTACCTGACCGTAAAGTGATGGCCTTAAGGTGCTCCTATGGATTTTTCTCTGTATTGTTTGTTAAGGGACCCTGAATCTTTTCTGACACAAGAGCTGCCAATTGGCTTAACTGAATTTCCAGATTTCTGAGGGATGAATTTTGGCTTTCCATCTTTTCATCAGTGACCTTAATATACTTGTACAAAAGGTCATCAAGACTTGGATGAGCTTGTTGGGGCCTCTGCTGGTATGACCCTGCTTGTTGATACGGTCCTACTTGCTGATAAGGTCTGTAACCTCGTTGCCCACGATTTTGACTCTGGTATCCCGGCGAACCTTGTACCTATTGTTTCTAGAAGCTTTGAGAGTTTTCTGCATTATTTAGGTTACTCCACTGAAATCCTGGATGCTTCTATTGTAACGACCCGACCGGTCGTTTTGAGCTTTTGCACTGTGCTCGCCAGTTCTCGGGCATGACTTGCCCCATGTAGTGCATTATGACTTATGTAAATCGTTGTTTTTGGTTTTCAGGGTGATCAGAATGAATTTGGAAGAACAGTTCTCAATTTGAAGCTTGAAATTTGAAAGGTTTGACCAAGATTTGACTTGTTAGTATATGATCTCGTATCGGAATTTTTATGATTTGGTTAGCTCCGGTAGGCGATTTGGGACTTAGGAGCGTGATCGGAATGTATTTTGGAGGTCCGGAGTAGATTTAGGCTTGAATTGGCGAAATTGAGTTTTTGGCATTTTCCGGTTGATAGGTGAGATTTTGATATAGGGGTCGAAATGGAATTCCGAGAGTTGCAGTAGTTCCGTTGTGTCATTTGGGACGTGTGTGCAAAATTTCAGGTCATTCGGACGTGGTTTGGTTGGATTTTTTATCAAAAGCGTAATTTAGAAGATTTTGAAATTCTTATGCTTGAATCCGATGCGAATTTGGTGTTGTGATGTTGTTTTGAGCGTTCCGAAGGTTGGAACAAGTTTGAATGATGACATGGGATATGTTGGCATATTTGGTTGAGGTCCCGGTGGGCTCGGGTGAGTTTTGGGTGGTAAAACGGACTATTTCATGCTTTGGAAAAGTTGCAGATTTTTGAGCTTCAGCTATTCACCAGAAAATTTCTGATGCGAGGAGTCAAGTTTGGAAGCTCATATCTTGCAATCTATAAAAAATCAGAAAAATTGCAAAACATGGAAGTTGTAGCTATTGTATTCTAGTTTTCAGAAAGTTAAACCATTCATGATTTGGATATTTTATCAGAAAGTTATGATCGATTGAAGATGGCTGGTGGAGCAGTTTTGACAGAATTTTCTGATGCATGGAGCCGACTTTAGAAGCTCATATCTCGGAATATATAAAGAGTTATATGGTGTACAACCTATCAAATGAAATATCCTTGAGTCTAGTTTCTAAATCTTCAAACCATATGTCATTTGGATATTTCCACAAGGAGTTATGGGCGTTTTAACATAAGGTATACAGCAGGGGGAAATGGTAAGAGGATGTACAACCTGCACAGCGCAAGGTACAACTCGATGAAGCTTGGGCAGATTGTTTTAAACACGAGTTTTAGCCCATTTCTTTCATTTCTTTCATTTGACTTTGACGATTTTGGAGAGCTCAAGGAGGGATTTTCCCCAAGCAACACTAGGTAAGTAATTTCTTCCTACTTTTGAGTTAAATATGTGATCTTACATGGATTTAGACATGAAAATCAGTAGAAAAAGGTGGAGTTAGGGCTTGAGATTATGAGACCTTCTAGAGATGATTTGAGGGGTCAATCGAACTCCGATTTTCGAGTTCTTTATATGTACGGACTCGTGAGATGATGAAGAATATTTTGATATAAAGTTGTCTAGTTCCGGGACGCGGGGCCAGGGGTCGAGTTTTGACTGATTTCGGGTTTTGTGCTTAAAATAGATATTTTTCAATTGGAATTCATTCGTTCAGCATAATTTGATGATAAAAATCTGAACTTGGTAGATTTGGAGCACTCGGAAGTTGGGTCGAGAGGCAAGCGTGTTGCAAAGTAGCTTTTCGGGCTAGTTCGAGGTGAGTAATGATTTTAAATGCTGTTCTGAGGGTATGAAACCCCGGATTGCACAGCGTCGTGTTATATTGAGGTGAAACACACGCTAGATGACGAGCGTGGGGTCGTTCACCGTTGGGGATTGTGACTTTTGCCATATTTGGGCTTCGTGCCAACTGTTTGAACCCTTAGGGGATTGTTAATGATATTTTCCCCACTGTTTGATTTCATACTTGTGCTCAGTCATGCTATATTTTAACTATTTTAAAAACTCAGCTATGCTATTCTGTTTTAAACACATTAATTGATATTTTCAAAGATATTTGATCTGAGCTTCATATTTTACTGATGCCCGAGGGGCTTATGAGATTCTGACTGAGTAAGGCCGAGGGCTTGTATTGTGAGGATACTTTTGGGTCGGGCTGCACGCCGCAGCAGTGATATACTGATTATGATAATGAGCCACGAGGTGGCTTGATATTGATATGAGGCCGAGAGCCTGTTTATGATGCCACGAGATGGCTTGATATTGCGCTTGGGCCGTAAGGGGCCCCTCCAGGAGTCTATACACCCCCAGTGAGCACGGGTACCCAGTGTGATGATTATGTTTATTATGTGAGGCTGAGGGCCGGATTGGTTATGCCACGAGATGGCCTGTTATTGCGCTTGGGCCGTAAGGGGCCCCTCCTAGAGTCCGTACACCCCCAGTGAGCGCGGGTACCCATTGTGATACGAGATATAGCCCGAGGGGCTGGTATTGTTCTATGTTATTGCCTGAGGAGCTGATTCTGTTGTTATTATGCCCGAGGGGCTGGTATTGTTCCATGTGTTTGCCCGAGGGGCTGCTTCTGTTGGCATTGTGCCCGAGGGGCTGATTCTATTAATATTGTGCCCGAGGGCCGGTTCATTACGTGCTTATCTTTTCTAGTTGCCTGTCATTTACTTGCTTAACTATTAAAAGTTCTAATTGCTTGCATTCAATTGCTTAACTGTTGAAAAGCCATTTTGATGAAGTTTAAACTGAGCTAAGGTGATTAAGAGATTTCACAGCTTCATTGCTTTCTTACTGGTTTTGTACTGCTTTTATACAGCATGTTGATGTACTCTTCGTGATTTCCTATCACTCAGTCTTCATTTATTTTTATTACTCACTGAGTTGGAAGTACTCACTTTACTCCCTGCACCTTGTGTGCAGATTCAGGTATTTCTGAACCCAGTAGCGGGTACTGGTTGCTCAGAGGCAGAGTCATCGGAGTTTAGCAAGGTAGCTGCCCGACGTTCGCAGTACTGCTTTCTCCCTCTCGATTTCATTAGACCGTATTTAGCACATTTTTTACTCTAGTTGTATTCGGACCTTAGTAGATGCTCATGACTAGTGACACCCCGATGTCGGGCTGTGTTGGTTTTTATTTCCGCAAATTATACTGTTAATTGCTCATTTTGGAATTTTATTTCTGATTAAAGACTTAGTAGTTATTGTTTTAGTTGTTTAAAATGAATTGGAGGTGTGTCGGTTGGCCTTGTCTTCATGAGAGGCACCATCACGACCGGGTTGGGATTTAGGGTCGTGACATCTGTGCCATTGGACTCCCAAAAGGATATGGCTTGTAACCGATGACATTAACTTGTTCATCCGTTTGATTGGTTGCTTGACATTCATGGTTCTGGTGGTTTCCACCGCACATGTCACAAGCCTCAGATTGGTTTGATTGTTGTGTATTCACCTGGAAAGATTCAAACTTTTGTGCCAAAGAAACAATCTGCTGCATTAGTGTATTTAAAGCATCAACCTGATTTACCGTAGCTGCCTTTTTAATGATTACACGCTCAGATGGCCATTGGATAGCATTCTCAGAAATTTCATTCAACAGCTGCAATGCTTCCTCTGTGGTTTTTCCCATTACAGAACTTCCTGCAGCTGCATCTACCACATTTCTAGCAGAGGGTTTTAGCCCGTAATAGAAAATGTACAATTGCATATGTTCAGGAATGTCATGGTGTGGGTATTTTCTTAACATTGATTTTAATCTTTCCCAAGCTTGATAAACTGACTTAGTGTCAGTCTGCAAGAAATTAGATATGTCTTGTCTTAACTTTGTTGTTTTAGCAGGGGGAAAATATTTGTTTAAAAACTTCTGAGTCATCTGGTCCCATGTCGTAATGGACTCTTGAGGCAAACTTCGCAACCAAGTTTTGGCATCTCCTTTTAAAGAAAAAAGAAATAGCCTTAACTTGATAGCTTCAGGAGGTACCCCATTGTACTTAGCAGTTTCTACAAGTTCTAGAAAATTAATTAAATGACTATGTGGGTCTTCACTTGTATCACAGTGAAGATACAAGATTGTTGAATTGTTTGAATCAGGCCGGTCCTGATTTCAAAGTTGTTAGCTGCCATTGGGGGCTTCCTGACACTAGATTCACAGTTGAAGCGATCAGGTCTAGCATAATCCCTCAGGATTCTGTTTGCTGGCCTTGGCGCCACTTCATCAAATTGCTCCTCTACTTGGACTGGTGGTGGGATCCCAAGTGGGTTAATGTCCTCTGCTTCATGGTTTTCCATTTCTTCACAAGTTGCTCCTTGAGAAGACGATGTTTTTTCTTTTCTGCGCAATCGAAGATATCTTTCAATTTCAGGATCGTAACTGATCAACTCTTTTGCAGAAGAGCGGGTCATAAACTACTTAAAATTCTTAAGTAAAGAAAGTACAAGAAAAAAAAAGTAAAAATTACAAAAATGATAAAAATAGTAGGAGCTAAGCAAAAATAATTGTACGATAATTTTATTATCTATAGAAAATAATAATATTATACTCAAACTTACACCAAATAGTTACAAAGAAAAACAAAATGATGCAACAGTGAACTATGGCAAAAATTAATACTATAATACTATTATATATGGACAAAAGTAATTAGTGATAATACATATAGTTGGAATGGTCATACAAATATTTTTCAGTAATAAAAAAAAAACTTCAATGTAAAAGAACTAACAATAGTATAACATTTATAAATATACACGTTATAAAAACAGTAAATAGTAGTTATAACACTATTATTATGATAAAGGAGAGAGTACTAATAGCAGTATGTATAATTTGCTAAAAAAATAGTTAATGATGGAACTAGTAGGAAGAAATAAAAATAAAAAAAACGTTTACAATATGAACAAAAACATTACATTTGGATTAATATCACAGTAGTAGTTATAGCACTTAATTAGTGAAAATATTAACTAAACAAAAATAACAGTAATAAATTCTCAAATTAGTAACAAAATATTTAATCTGAAGTAGATATATGCCAATCCCCGGTAACGGCGCCAAAAATTTGATGAGGCCAATGTATAGGAATTTCCAGCTCGTGCTTTGTCAAATTCTAGTATAGTTTATGATATCGTCCCACAGAGATTGGAACATCTATGTTATAGACTTATAATATTTCAACTACTATTTGAGAGAATCGATTTGATGAAAAGTGAGTGAGGTTTAAAGCTTGTTAATTACTTAAACAAAAACCAAGAACTTTCGGAAGATTTATAATTTAAAAGAGTTGGGAATCGTTGAATTCACTTGATTATATATTATAATAAACTCACTTTCTACATGTATTTCTCTAAAGGATAATTGCTTATTGCTAATACAATTATATCTTATCTCACCAAGAATTAATCAACTAATAACACTCCGTGAGGTTATGTAATTAATTGAGTTAAAACTAGTGACGGTTAAACCGAAATATCTTCTTGGCTGAATTGTGCTAAAAGATAGTAAAAACTTCGTGAGAATTATTTTTACTAAATCAATACTCCTGCGACTACAATTCCTCCGTTAGAATTAAAATTGAGGCAAGCAAGATTACCGACTTTTAATAATAGCTTACTAATAATTACTCTCACTTCACTATTTTATTCAATAATTACTATATATTCATTTTGCTCCGTTAGAATTACAAAATTAATATGAGAATAACTTAAAGATAAAATACATAGAAGTAATAACAATGATTAGTTAAAAACCATTATCATAGCACAATATAAAATATAAATATAAAGTTTCAAACCAAGAATGTATTAAAACTGAGATAATATTATAAAATATATATCAAGCTTCATCAACTATCCCAACAAAAGAAGTTACTCCATTATGAAGTAATAAAAACTAATTTAGAACAAAGAACTTATGAAAGAATATTATTCCTCTAAAAGAAAGACAACTAGTAGAAAATACTAAAGAGAGAGACCAAAGAGTTGTTTCTCCAAGCAAGACTCAATGTCTTCTTTCCAACATTTACTCTCTATTTATAGAGTTTTTTTTTTTTTTTTTTTTTTTTGCCTAAGGTTCTCCATAGTTGTTGTAGTTGCAACTATGGCCTTATTAATTGAGCTTCATTTTGCAGAGAAATGCTATAGTTTCAACTATAGTTCTCTAGTTGCAACTATGTGATTTCCTTTATGATTCCCAATTGCTATCGTCGCAACTATGGTGCTCTAGTCCATTTGCTTCTTCATTCCCAGTTGGCTACTCAATTCCCACTTTTTTGCTTGTTTTCTTCGATTTTCATATGCTCGTTCTCCTGTGAAGTATGTTAGAAAATATGGGAGAATATGATATATTTATTCATGTTTTATTTAAAATCTTTAATATTTAACATATAAAAATATATAAATAAATTATACCCAACAGTTTGGAAATTCAAGAGAAGAGAAAAGGGTGATGATGAAGTAAGAACAAATTGAAAGAAGGGTTGAACTCAGAGAAGTTGATGAGCTAATGAGATTTTGAGAACGATTTGAGAAGTAAAGTTTGCAAAATTGTGAAGTTGGCATATTTATAAAAGTCGCTTAAGCGTATTGGGGAAGGCAAATAGCCGACCGTCAGCCGCCCCCAATTAATGACTTTGGGAACTATACGAAAGCGACTTTTCAGTCACTTCAGCCGCTGACATCACGAGATTGACATCAGGATCAAGGCGTCGGAGCATTGAAGATCAAATTGTTTCTTATCGACCTACTCTAAGAAACGCGGGGACTATCTGTATACGGTCAAAATCATATGCCTTCGATCTATAGGCTCGAGGGGTCGAGTTCAGGCAAGGTCGAGTTCGAGCCCGATAGACCAGACTCGAGCTCGAAGATAGGATGCAATGCCCGAGGATCGAAGTACGATGAGTACTGAAACCGAGTATGCTCGAGCCCGAAATAATGCCGTTATGGATCTCTAACAGAATGAGCGAGATTCCTGCCACGTCCCCAAAATCATGGCGCAAATCCCGGAATAGAATTGTACGATTCCATATTAGCCAGTTAGACAGCTGTGCCAATAAGATTCCTTACTGTAAATGGAAATGTACCTTATTTAGGGTTCCCCTATTATATAAAGGGGATCCCAATCATTTGTATACATCATCTAATTATTGGCAAAGAATATACTCTCTACTTTTCGCTCATTGTCTATCAGAATTGTCATTTAGTCTTACTTTATTGTTCTTGGTTCATCTCGAGGTCACTAAGCTCGAAGCCGATACTGTTTGGTAACACTGGTTTGATTCATTCATTTCTTTCATCTATACTTTATACTTCTTGATTACTAATTGTTATTGAACTAAATCATATATCTTTAAAACCACAAATCGAATTAGTTGTTACTTGTATTTTCGAGGTAAACACCTCCCAAATCCTATAGTTCAAAAAATAAAATCACTGAAATCTTATTGGTTTGGTTTAACTTCTTGACAATAAATTTGATCTCCAAGTTCTATAGTTCAAAATCTAGGCAGTATTGTTATACATAAAATATCCTTTATGTATAACAATTAAGATTTCATCATGAATAGTTGTTTTTCTCTTTTATATCAATTAACACAAGTAATAATAGCTCGGACTAACCACGTTGCAACCATGTAATTGAAAAATAATCATTGTAATGAATTTTTAAATTTCATAGCATGTGAAACATAAAATTCCATGGCAATAGCTATTTCTCATAAAACGGCCATTTGTTAATTAGAATAACACAACCCATAGACGAAACACAAAGGACCTTCCATTGAAGAGTACCCGCTCCCTAAAGTATTTTCGTCATTCTTCGCAATTGGTCTTCCTTTTATCTTTTGATCTAATATGCCTCCCTGCCCCCCTCCCCCACCATCTCTTCTCTCTCCCTTCAATATCCAAATTCTTTTGGGATCTTTGCACGAATAACGCAACCCATATATATATATATATATATATATATATATATATATATATGACAAATTTTCATAAAGCACTATCTTTTAGTGGTAATTAGCTATCTATAGATACCATTTGCTATATTACGGATTGTAGATACGTTTTCTGTTGTTATAAGATGTATTAGATGTATTTAAGCTTCTGTATTCATGGATACAATAGCAAAAATAGGCGTGAATCAGGGAAGTCCAACTAATCAGTAGTTGTATTCGAGTGTATTCGACTGTATTCATGGCGTGAAACATCGGATTACAGCTGGATAGATTATTGCATTCGACTGTATTCACGGCGTGAAATAGGGGATTACAATGTTTTAAACGGAAAGTGAATCAATTAACATAATAGACTCCTAATATAACTCACAAACTCAATTATAACACACAAATTTTGTATTTCCAGTTATAAAAAAAGATTCTCAACCAAAAAATACCCAAAAACATAGCAATCTTCAGAGAAATTATATAATACATATGAATACATAAATTATATTAATTAAAAAAACATATGAATACATTCATGAAATATAGCGACACAGTGAATACAATGAAATACATAGAATATACATTGAAAAATAATGGGAAAAAAATAGTGAATACAATAAAATATGTGGAATATAGCGAGATACATTAAATTACAATAAAAAAAAATAATGAATATAATGAAAGTCAGCTGTATTAGCTGCCGGAGGGTTCTCGATCTACGAGCAAGGAAGGCTCTGAACAGATAATCTTCAATCTTCGACATCGACGGTGATAATGAAATCGAGGTTGTCTAGAAGAAAGATCATAAAATTGAAATTGGGGCTGCCCCAAATTTTCACCTTCGTCCTTCTTATTCATCACTTGAAAGAAAAAGAGTAATTTCCATGTCTTTACTTCCACCAAAAATTCTGGTTATAAGAAATAATAAATTCCAACACTTCTATTAATTCGGGGCATGAACAGTTTCATACCCATTCTTTGATTCTTTTTATCACCATAGACGCAAAATAGTTCAAATTCTAAGTTTGGGAGATGGAATGTTGACGTTCTGGTGGTTGACGGTGAAGAAGAATGAGAGTTGAGGTAGTATTTTTGGTGAAATTTTTGGATGAAGAAGACAAAGAATGCAAGTCTTGTATCAAAGCCAAACTAGTTGTTACCGGCGTCTTTTCACCTTCAGCCGACCCTAAATGTCATGTATCAAAGTAGAGAGAGAAATAAAATAGTGTAACTGAATACTGTATTTAGTGGCTTAGGGATAGGAGGTAATTAAAATTAGATATTTTGCTATAAACATTAAAAGACATCTATAAAATATAATTTTTTTAAATGGTATTTATTTAAAATAAATAAGGTGTTAACCTTTGTTATAGAAGGTAAAAATTTATTCAATCATTTTTAATTTAAGTGGTTGAATGGCCGGATATCTAGGTTAATACTTAAATTCTTTTCTAGACTGATACTACTACTAATAATCCGGCCCATTTACTTCCAGAAAGCCCATTGGATCTTCTTCAGTCAAGTTGGTATCAGATGCATTTGAGTTGCACAAAAAGTATTGTCCGTCCTAAGAAAGAGGGCTAATGCTAAGTTGATAATCAGTGTGAAAAAAGACAATACTATACATGATTCCAAGTATCATTTGATAAAGAAATTGCTACAAAGTAATCAAGAGCAATATAAGAGCTGCATGATTGTTTACATGCACGCTGTCTACAAATTTTGAAAGGGCAATCATATTTCTTCTAGTATATTATTTCTATTTGCTGCTACTGTTTGCTAGTTGTGCGCGTGAACACAATCTAACAACTCATAAAACCCAGATATCCAGAAAAAAAGAACTCAGATATTAAAATATCAAAACAAAATAATGACAACTCTCGAACCCACTGATGAGAAAGATTAACCGAAAATCAACGTGGAGATCGATCGACCTAATAATTATTTCTCTTTTTAGTAGGGTTATGCTTTAAATATACAAATTAAAGGCAAGTCCACGATCCATCCATGCCTATTTACCATTAAGACTGATAAAATTATTTAAATATACAAATTAAAGGCAAGTCCCAATATACATGCACTTTGCTCTTTGACATGCTTTAGTCCAATTGATACTCAGCCGAAAAATTAGACTGATAAAATTATTTTTTATGTGTATATAATGCTCTTTGACATTTCTATAATTTTGACTTCCTTTAATATAAGAATTGTAGTTCTGCCAGTACTATGCATTTATTAAATAGTAAATAAACATCTGAAATATTAAACTAGAGTAAACCAAACTTCACAATTATAAAGAGCGTGCACACTTCACCTAATGAAGGTGCTGCCAAGTTTATTTCGTTGTCCTTGTCCAAGTTGCTTGCTTGCAATGTTGCATTAGCTTCTCAAGGCCGCTAACTAATCAAATGCTTAATACACTTCCTTTGTTTCAATACACTTTTTTTGTTAGTTCGTTCACTAAATACTGATATATTTTTATATTTAAAAATAATTTAATTTTAAACTTTTTATTTCATCAGCTTACCCTTAAATTATACTGTTATAACCACAAAAATTTTAAGCTATACAATTAAGACAACAAGTTTTAAAAGGTATCTTATATTTTTATACTCCGTACCAAGCAGGGGCGGAGGGAGTGTAGAACATACGGGTTCGGCCGAACCCACTAGCTTTGATCCAAATAATGTATTTTCTTAAGAAATTCATTAAATACATATAAATTATTAATTAGAACCCACTAACTTTAAAAGATCTAGAATTCCGAACTCATAAGTTTCAAATCCTCTGGTGCAAGTCAAACTATGTCAAATAAATTGAGTGATTTGTTAGTTGCAATAAATCACTTGTTTTATTATTATTATTATTAGATTATTTAGGCACAATGACCTATAATTAGTTTTAAATTTTATACGATGAGTGAACTCATAAAAATAATCGGTCAATTATCTAAAAGGTGGTTACTGACAGTGTAAAGCACAACGTCCGACAGCTTTATCCTTGGATCTTTAAAACACAGCTATTTTGCCTTTGCTCTTCTTTTCTTTTTTGCACAAAGTGTAGTGTTTGTCTTTAAGTACTCCATTAAAGAGAAGGAAGTATGGTCTTCGTCTTGGAATCCACAAATTTGCTGTAAACATTCTTCAAAAAAACAAGACCCGTTCTTTATGGCTGGCATCTTTTTATACTCGAATTTATTTTCTCAAAAATAAAAATATAATTTTGTTTCTTAAGAGTTAATAATATCACAAGTTAATTAATAATTTGAGCTAAGACCCACAGCAAAGACAGAAAGTAAGAAAAGAAGGATAAAATGAAACCAAATCGAAGATTGTGGCTATGTGATATAATAATAAAATGAGATAAACAATGTGCTCTTTTATTTTTTATAAAGAATTTGAAACGAAATCTTAAAAACTAAGAATTTTAAACTCTATCCAAAACCAAGGGGAAAAAAAAAACTTAAAAATCAAACCACATAGCTTTTGCCCCTTAATCGAATATTTCCTTTCTGTTTTAGCCCTTCAAGTTCAAGATAAATAGGGAATAACTAGGCATGTGAAGAATATTTATTTGAGAGTCATCGCGTGAAACGGTGAAAATCAGTACCTATTAGCCGTAATAGATTTTTTTTTTAAAATTCAGGGAACTAAAGGATAATACCTCGCATAGTATTAGATATACAACTTTATATTGATTGCTTCAATTACTTGGAGATGGACACCCGTAATGAGCCTTTAGAAGGTTAAACCTTCTATTAGAACTTTATACAAAACTTGAGCATTTCGTCTTTCTTCCTTTTGTTAACAAAATAAACTTAACAGCTATTATTATTAGCAAAGCCTTGTCACAGCAAGGTGCATAATTCTAAACTCTAGTTAACCACATAATCAGATGATCTAATGACACACTTCTTATTCATCTTCTAACAATCCATTCTTCGCTAATCATTGTATAAGGTAAAATCGGTCCATATTAAATGTTCCTATATAAAGTGACACGTTGAACCAAATACAGATGGAAAGCGAGGCAAGTGGAAGTCAAGACCAGGGGCAGCAGTCTCGGCTGGCATCGGGAAGTCCTCGAAGGGAATGCTGCTAATGAAGACAAACGAATATGTGTCGCCCGATAGCATTTATGAAGAATATTCTACAACATTAAATACATAGTCCGTCATAGAGAATAGATCATTCATAGCCTGCCGTTACACATTCTTCACTGATCTCCATAATTATCATTTAAGAGGGGCTTGATCCTAGGACCTTGTTCCCTAGGTGTCACTATAAATAAGGATTCCAACAACCATTGTAATGGGACAGGAATTTTCTGACAAACTTATGCTATATACTGTTTAAAACTCAATAACATTTTATCTTCTTGCTTATTACCATCGTTTTTACTGTCTCCAGAAGCTATGCTCCCAGAACCAAGATCTTTGTTGTCTTATCTCGACTTCAACGCTAAGTCTTACATTCTTATTTAATTTATTTATCACTATCAAATTGATTCGTTTATATATAAACCACGTATAAATTGAATTGTATCATTTTACGGGTAAACAATCACTTAATGCAACAGAGGAAAAATGCGTACGTGTTTCTTTTTCCTCGTGTTAATGTATCGTAAAGTTTCTCTTTTTTGTACATAACAAATGAAAAATTAAAAATAACAAATGATAGTACTGAATAAACAAATGCTAAATAAAAACAATATCCAAAAGGACAAAAATCAAATCAAACCAAACTTATTTTGATCGGTTAAATCATACTTTTACTAAGTCAGAATTCCAAATTGTGAACGTCAATAGTGCAAAACCAAATCGAATAAACTCACCTAAGCCAAACTTGTCCCTTCACACAAATTAAGGGTAGGCAGCGACCCGTCCTCTTATTTTTACTAGCCGAACTCCCACCTTACCACAATTAATTAAAGTATGGTCTTTATCTTTGTACCGATAAATTGGCCTTAACGTTGTTCAGAAACGAAGATCAGTTGCTTTGAATGTCGTAGGCTTCTCCTCCTATTTAATCATGTATGTCTGGGTTGGTTATTTAAGGATCAGATCTGGTTAGAGTGAAATTTTTAATTTTGACCAATAAGCAATTACCACGTCATATACAATAAAATAGTTTTTTATTCAGCAAAAGTGTGCTAGAAATAAGTGCATGAATGGGACAAATTTTTAACGGTGAGGGCAGTATTTACAAAGTAGGTGAATGAAAGGTATTTTTAAACCTAAGCGAATAGGTTAGGGGCAATTTTGCTCCATTTTCGAAGAACTAAATTCAAACACAAACAAAAAAAGTGTTGATAAGCTCTCTCTCTCTATATATATATATATGTGTGTGTGTGTGTGTTGGTATCAAGCCTTGAAATAAACAAGTTGTCTTTCTGTGTACAACTAGTATTAGTACCCGCACGATGCGCGGATACAAATCATGTCAAATTGTGATATAGGTTGTTTGAATCATGTGCAAATAACCTTAAAATATAAACCTCTAAGATAAAATTATATAACATTAGATATTAATTATGAAGCAAGATATGAAATTATTGTTCAAATCTCGTAGTGGATAACCTTTTTTTTTTTATATATTTGTAGCAACCTAACTCCTTAATTTTAGTGCTTGCATTTTGTTTCGCTTTCAATATTAAAGAATACTAAACATGTCATGTTGTGATCTATCTTGTTTGAGCACATTAGATCATAAAATTTTAACAGAATTCTTGCAGTCACTTTATTTTTATCAGAAAGTGAAATAAGTCTTATTCACCACATCATTTTTATGCAAATTCTTTTTTTTTTCTTCTTTTTTGCTTATAGTTATCGTATTATTTATTATTTATTATTTAATATTATTATACTATCATATAATTTTTTATTAGCTTAATAATTAAATTAATGGCGTGCTTATTATCCTTTTAATAGTCTTTAATAAATACAAATATTTTATTCTGGAAATTTGGTATATGCATGTATCCTCTAATTCGAAATTTTTAATCACTAAAATTTATTAGGAATATTTTTAAATATAGTTTGTTTATTTATTTTTAAATAAATTTAAAATATAAGTATCCTCACACTACCTCAATTTTTATACATTCTCTTCCCTACTAAATTTTAGTTAGTTTTTATATTAATATTTTACCTATAACTAAAATAATATCATATTTTATTTTAAATTGTAATTGTGATTTAGTCTAAAATATTAATACATAAGTTATTTGATGATTATGTTCCAGATGTATTGAGTTCTCTTATAATTACTTTTGTATTAGATGCAGCTGAATTTTCTTTCTTTTTTAGCTTTAAGATACAAATTTAATTTTTAATTTTCATTAGTAAAATTACTTATATTAGAAATTTATTTTGAAATTTTAAATTTTTATTTTAATCATAAAAAAATATTTTCTTAATTGTTTGAAAATATTATATCTAAATATTGTAATAATATTTTTGCTGTCATTTTATTTTTTTACATAATATTTTCCAAATAAAAAAAAATCATGAATAAAAAAACCTCATCTCAAATTCAAATAATTCATATCATTCTATTTTATAAATTGGACCTCGTTTTCAAAAAATTAAGCTTTGCGTTCAAACTTAAACTAACCGCACTCAATTTAGATATTAATCATAGAAAAATATTTTCTTAATTGTTTGAACACATTATATCTAAATGTTGTAGTAATATTTACATTGTCGTTTATTTCTTTACGTAAATTTTCTTTCTTTTTAAGTTTTAAGATACAACAACAACATACACAGTATTGTCCTACACCGTGACGTCTAGGGAGGGTAGTGTATACGCAGACCTTGCCCCTACCTTATGAAGATAGAGAGGATGTTTACAATAAGTTTTAAGATACAATATAATTTTTAATTTTGATTAGTAAAATTACCTATATTAGAAATTTATTTTGTATTTTATAAATTTATTTTTATTATTTTATTATTTTTCATATATATGACTTCAATTATGTGGTATTATCCATAGTTTGAGCTTTCTCATCATAGTTTTAAGAACTTTCTAATCTCAAATTCAAATAGTCTTTCTTTTTCATTTCTAATAGTAAATTTATAATAATTTAACATAATTTTGCTAAATTTTTAATATAATATGTAGTCTTATTATGTTATATGTGGCTTTTCATTAACTTGTAACTTTATTTAATATCATTATCAACTACTATTCTTTAATATAATATACAACAACAACAACAACATACCTAGTATTTATCCCACACCGTGGGGTCTAGGGAGGGTAGTGTGTACGCAGACCTTACCCCTACCTTGTGAGGATAGAGAGGCTGTTTTCAATAGACCCTCGGCTCAAGATAGTATATGTACCACATTAATAAAAATATAGGCAAGAAGAGACAATATCAAAAAGCCATATAAAAGCAGAATAACACAACAAGACAGTAAAGTGATCAGCAATGAAAGAAAATAATGGTTAGTCATAAAAACCTACTACCAACAGAAAATGAGACTGAGTGCCAATACTAAAGTTATGAACACTCTACACTACCTACTCTACTACTCTAATTCTCGACCTCCTTACCTTCCTATCAAGAGTCCTGTCCTCGGTCAGCTGAAGTTGCGCCATGTCTTGCCTTATCACTTCTCCCCACCTCTTCTTTGGCCTACCTCTGCCTCTCCGTAGGCCCTCCAATGTCAACCTCTCACACCTCCTCACCGGGGCGTCTGTGTTCCTCCTCCTCACATGACCAAACCACCTAAGCTGCGCTTCCCGCATCTTGTCATCAATAGAGGCCACCCTACCTTATCGCGAATAACCTCATGTCTGATCTTATCTAACCTGGTGTACCCGCACATCCACCTCAGCATCCTCATCTCTGCTACCTTCATCTTTTGTACATGAGTAATCTTGACTGGCCAACACTCAGCCCCATACAACATCGTTGGTCTGACCACCATTTTGTAGAACTTACCCTTATGTTTCGGTGGCACCTTCTTGTCACACAAAACACCGGAAGCGAGTCTCCATTTCATCCATCCCGCCCCAATACGATGTCTGACATCTCCATCAATCTCCCCATCCCCCTGAATAATAGACCCGAGGTACTTAAAACTCCCTTTTCTAGGGATGACCTGCGAGTCCAGTCTCACCTCCCCTTCCCCTCCTAAAGTCCCGCCGCTGAACTTACACTCCAAGTATTTTGTCTTGGTCCTGCTCAACTTGAAACCCTTCGATTCCAGGGTCTACCTCCATACCTCTAATTGCGTGTTCACACCTTCTCGTGTCTCATCAATCAATACAATATCATTTGCAAATAGCATGCACCACGGCACCTCCCCTTGGATGTGGCGCGTCAATACGTCCATCACCAAAGCAAACAAAAATGGGCTTAGTGCTGACCCCTGATGCAACCCCATCATAACCGGAAAAGGGTCCGAGTCCCCCCCTCCCCCCCTCCTCCACCGTCCTCACTCGAGTATTTACTCCATCATACATGTCCTTAATCAATCTAATATAGGCAATAGGAACACCTCTAGCCTCTAAACATCTCCAGAAAACCTCCCTCGGAACTTTATCGTACGCCTTTTCTAAGTCGATGAACACCAAATGCAAGTCCTTCTTTCTCTCCCTATACTGCTCCATCAATCTCCTAACAAGGTAGATGGCTTCTGTAGTCGAACGCCCCGGCATAAAACCCAAATTGGTTCTCGAAAATAGTCACGCTCCTTCTCGTCTTTAGCTCTACCACTCTCTCCCAAACTTTCATAGTATAGCTAAGCAGCTTGATACCCCGATAATTATTGCAATTTTGAATATCACCCTTGTTCTTGTATACAGGAACCATCGTGCTCCACCTCCACTCTTCGGGCATCTTCTTCGTTCTAAAAATGACATTAAATAACCTAGTGAGCCACTCCAAGCCCGCTTTGCCCACATTCTTCCAAAACTCTACCGGGATTTCATCCGGTCCTGTCGCTTTGCCCCTGCTCATCTTACGCATAGCACCCTCAACTTTATCAACTCTAATCCGCCTACAATACCCAAAGTCACAATGACTCCCGGAGAATTCCAAATCACCTAGTACAATGCTCCTGTCCCCCTCCTCGTTCAAGAGACTATGGAAGTAGGTCCACCATCTCTGACGGATAAGCCTCTCATCCAACAAAACTCTACCTTCTTCGTCCTTGATGCTCAATTTTAATATAACATAGATAAATATATAATTTTTAATCATAAAATAAACATTTATTTTGTTTTAAAAATATTGCTCAAAAATTTAAATTATTTAAATTTTTATAATATTTTTAAGTACTGTATATTCACTTAATTTTATTTTTTAAACTTATGATTTAAATATCCTTACATTATCTTTAATTTTTTTATTCAATATTGTTAATTTTTGATTTTATCTATTATACTTGAGTTACGTGGACTTATCCATATTATGACTTTTCTTATCGTAATGTAAAAAAAGGACTCATCTACAATTTAAATAATTTTTACCCTTTTTCTCTATGATAAAAAATCTGAGTTTTTATTTTTCCTCTATGTATTCTTTATTTTTGATATTATATTATTATTACATCGTCATGTGTATTTTTATTAGCTTGTTTGAATTTAATATATATGTTTCTACCACACTCATTCTAATAAATATAGATAAAAATTTAAAAAAAATTCATCTCAAATTCAAACAATATTGAACATTCTATTTCCTAAATTGGACCGCATTTTCAAAAAAAAAATATGTTATGCTTTCAGACTTAAACTAACTGCACTCAATTTAAATATTAATCGTAAAAAAATATTTTATCAATTGTTTGAACAAATTATATCTGAATGTTGTAGTAATATTTATGTATGAAATATTAGTTGCCCCGTTTATCAATATTAATATGACTTTATTGTTCTTGTTATTAAAAATAGTTTACTGATTATTTAATTTTTTTCTTACCTTATAAATAATTTGTACACTTTACATAAGATCTTATTTTGGATCTTGAATTTATTTAAGTTTTAAGCACAATAAATCTTTAATATCTTAAGTAAATTTTTGTTTTATTTTATATTTTAACTTGCTCCAAAGTATAAATAGTTATAGGTTATCTCAATTAACGTCTTTCTATATTTTTTATTTTTTTTATTATAGTCTTTAATTAATTTTTTACCTCCATATTTCTAGCTAATATAGAAGAAAATCTATGAGTGGATCAATATATATATATATATATATATATATATATACACATATATATATATATATATAAGAGAGAGAGAGATATTAGATTTGTCTAAGATATATTTAGGTTATGTATAAGATTCATTAAACTACTTCCCTTAATTATGTTTCCATTTATAATTTTTAATAATTAATGTTGTCCTATAATTGCCAAGTGGCTTCATTTTAGCTTGCCACTTGGCTTAACCACAATGCATACTACTCTCCTTTTAATATAATATAGAATATTTTTTGTATGGTATTGGTAAGGTTCATTTTTTGTTAAGAAATCAATATATCAATTAAAGAATATGATAAAATTATCAATATTATTTATCATAAATATTGATAATCATTCCCTTTGAATGTGGGATTTTTGTTTATTTCTCCAATCAAATCCACCACCAAAATAGTGAGTACGTATTAACTTTAAATAATGTTAATTAATATCTTTTTAAAACTAATACATATTAACTTTACATAATGTTAAGCCAAGTGACTTTTTTAAATATTTTTGTATTTTATGTAAAGAAATGTGCTACTTGAATTTTTTTTTAANAGTAAAGAAAGAAGAAAACAACAGCTGGTATAATCATAGTGTAAGTTTTTAGAGCTATGAAAGACTCCCAAATGACAGAAGAGTTGAAACTTGAAAGTGGGAGAGAAGTTGATTTTGCTTTCTAGTATAATAAATTAGAACCGTCAGATTCTTTTTAGATGAGTTGGCAAGATCTTAAGCAACTACTCCCTCCGGTCCAAAATAAGTGATTTTTTGGATGTTTTCACACAGATTAAGAAATTCACCTTTTAGCATTAATTAGCAATGGAATTGACCATATTAACCTTTATTATCCCACATAAACTCCTAACACATATTGCAACACTATTTACTCCAAGGACAATGTAGGAAAAAAATTATTAATTCATTCTTGAAATCTGAAAAAATCACTTATTTTAGACCACAAGAAAAAGGCCAAAAAATCACATATTTTGGACCGGAGAGAGTATTGAAAATAACTGGAGCTAAGCTACTGGAGCAGATCCCAACCCTTCATTATACTACTTCTATTAATTATGATTCCATTTATAATTTCTAATTATTAATGTCGTCCTAAAATTGCCAAACATTTTAGTTTGTCACTTAGCTTAACCACAATGCATACTACCCTTCTTTTAATTTTTCACGCACCTTTAAAAATAATAAATTAAGTGCACAATTTATCATGATACCCATATTAATTGATGCATATTTTATTGGCTTTGAGAAAATAATTTAAAATGAGTAATAAATATTGTGGGTATAACAGGGAAAAAAAATTCTCTTGATATGTGTAAAGTGACAAATAAAAATGAAAATCTATTTTTAGTATATATGCCAAGTAAAAGTGAACGAGCATAATATAAATTTAAACGAATAATGAAGAGTTTACTAGAAATAGAAATCAAATATATTTTGAAACTTGAAAAGATATGGGAGGGGGGGG
>NC_031989.1:44290501-44339707 GCF_001879085.1 Nicotiana attenuata
GGGGGTTTTACAAAATAAGATTGCATAGCATGGGTAAAGAGGAAGTCTGACCAAGTCAAAAACATGCACAGCAAGGAAAGCACCACCATATCACAACTACCAAAAATGCTTCCCACTCTTCCCTTTCAAATATTTCAAATGTTGTACCGTTCAAATGAAAGAAGAAAAACGACGTCGCTGGGTTGTAAACCAGGGCCCTATCGACTCAAATCCGACTCGTACGGCACAGTCACGCAAAAGCTGCATCTTCTTTCGTATGTCTCTCTTTTCTTTTAACCTTTCCCTTTTCCATAAATCTTTGAATCTTCACTGCAATTGTGCGTACTCAAGTTATTAGCTTAAAACTTTAATTCCCGTTAATTTAGTCTTCCATGGTTTTACTTATACCACTTTACACGATAAATTCATATATGAACATCGTACTCATGTTTATAGAGTTTTTTATAGATAAATGATTAATGAATAACATAATTAGTTTGAGCCTCTTAGTATAAAAAGGGCATTTTTCTCCAAACTCATTTTCACTAATGCCAGAGTAATCTGTTGCAAGATGAGATCCCACATGTACAACAAAAGCACTAGAAGTACAAGGGTGTTGAACAGAGTTCAATCTTTTATGTGAAAACATTATCTGATTATTGTAATATGACAAAAAGATTAAAACCATTGACTTATATGTAAAAAAAAAGATTATTGTAATATATATATAGCGATATGCATTACATGGAGGGTTATGGATCTTGAAGCCTACATAGTTTGTGCAGAGTACCATCTGGCCATTACAATGAAATTTTCACCCCCCCCCCCCCCAACACAAGATGCATCCCACTTATTATACAAACAAAAATGGAGGGAAACTCCCCTGTTCTACCCCCTATGTGCTGCTTGATCTTCTTTATCAGGCACCCAAAACAAAATACGCCTAAGGACATAATCGTCATTAACACTTGATATTCTAATAGACTAAGCTGAAAGAAAATTAAACATCACTTATTGCCTTTCTTCTGATTACCAGGAACCATTTCCTTGTAATTCAGACATTTTGTTTTCCACAAAACTGACTTTGGATATTATATCACTGGACTATCTATTTTTCTACTTGCAATCCTTCCTAAAACCAAAAGGAAATTAACCTAAAGACCATTTCCTGATAAACTAATAATAAAGAACGTCAGTACGTCCATTCCTGAGGAAGGCGTACTTCAAGATTCATTGTTCCTTCTTGTTGTAGATTTCTCCTCTGTTGTGCAAGCAATGCATTACTCCTAGCCATTAATATTTCTGCACAACAATATCATTGCAATATTAATACCTTACAATGAGTAGGATGCATAAATTAATTTAAGACTGAAATTCACTTGTTACAGCATCTATGCATACCATATTCGGAAACAAATCCAGCATTGAACCGTAGCGGTTGAGGATGAGCATGAGGCTGAGATTGAGGCTGGTGCTGGGGTTGAGAAGGAATGCCATTTAAGCCATCAATGTTCTTATTCAAAGACTCAACAACCCTAGCAGGAAGCCAAGCAGTGGAACACCCTGCATATGCAGCAGAGGCAGAAAGCAGAGCATTTATTACAATTTGTTTCTTTGTAAAACAGAGCATATATTTACCAAAGCAGACAATAAAACCAGATTTATTTTCTGAAACATGAATATTCACTAACAGGAATGTCATTAAGCGACAATGAAAAGTTACTGCCAATTTAATTTTTTGAATTAAAAAGAACTTGTAATATCTGTCAAACTCAGGATAGAAAAACAAAAGACAAAAGCCAGTATACTGTAGGGAAAAATACATGCCAATGCAGCAACAAGTCATAAAGCAATAAAGCACCAAACTCCTTTATTTCTCTTAATTTCTGGCATTTTCTATAGTAGCCGAAAGGGTGTTTTAAGAGTGGAAAATAAAATAAAAAACCAGCTCAGATTCAACGAGGAACAAGGACAAAACTGCAGAAAAAGAAACTGCAATGTGGCAGCTCCGACTTGACAGCTACGGGACCTAGGGGAAAAAGCCTGCATTTCTTTATTTTATTGGACGAGTTATTTCATTTTTCCATTATATTAAACTTTAAAAACATCAGTAAATATGAATAGTCAAAAGCAAATTGCTTTACTTTCCTGAGTTCAGCTTTTTCAGTAGCAACACACTAGGCAAACATTGAGATTATACCACTAATCTCAGAAAATGACAAAATACAAAAGCAAATTAAAATTCAAAAATATTTGAAAATGAACAGCTGGAACAGAGACGAAGTACCTGGTTTCTTGCGATAATCAGAAGAATTCTGGCTACAATATCTCCTAGGCAGAAAAACGCCAGTGCCAGCACACTCCCTCTTCTTGTTAACGCCACCGTTACCAGATCCACCAATGTGACCCACCCGCATACCCGACCCAGATTGGCCTTGGTACTGATTTTGCTGCTCAAATGGCAGACCAGCCCATCCTGTTTGACCCGAGTCAGCGACTACCCTTCCGCACCTGTTGCCTTCCCCAAAACCTCCAACTCCAAATCCCGATCTTAAACCTCTATTTTGACAGACAGGCTGCTCGTTAAACCATCCATTCTTCACTTGCCTATTCAACATGGCACTGCTCTGTTGCCTCGCCATTTGCTCTCTTCTGGCTTGCTCAAACTACAGAAGATAAAATTAGTAATTAGACAAAACTTGACCACTGAGGTTACACTGAAACTAACACAAAAAATTGCATACACAAATGAAAAGGGAATAGCATACATGAGTATTATTACTGAAGCAAGAGTTGGGGGTTTCCATGGGGGCTGAAGGCTGGACCGGATGATGGACGCCTCGAGGCGGTCCGGGAAGTCCTTGATTTCGGGCGGGTCCAAACCCGCCATGCATCTTCATCCTTGCAACTTGGCCCGCTGCTTGGTATATAAGATTCCAAGCGTCATTTTGAGCACCAAGCGGCGAAGTTGGGGGAGAAGACATCTGAGAAGGCCCGTTGGGGCTACCATTGCTAGACCCGGAGCTCCGACCCGACCAGCTTCCAATTTGAGCGAGGGTTGACTGGGGTGAACCAGAGTGCACCCAATTTTTCTGAGTCACAGCAAAGTCCAAAAAGTTAGAAATATAACAGAAATAAGTTTGTAAATATTTGTAGGAAGCACATACCTCGACTTGATGCTGAGGAAGGTTTGAGTTAAGAGATGTGCGAGTTAACTGACGAGTTAACCCAGCAAGAGCGTCTTCCTCATCGCTTTCTGTCTCAGTGGAACCAACAAAAGACTCAACTGGAGAACCCAACGCCGAAGGACCAAAATCATAAGGGAAGTCAGTGGGGAAACAGAGATTCAAGTCTGAGAAATCATTCTTCCGTCCCTCCGTCTTCTTCAAGTTCCCATGTCCCATGAGTATTTCGTCGTCCGTTAGGAACTCAGAAGGCAACCAAAACTCTGGTTCTTGAAAGTTACAAGCCATGGCAGAAATCAAAAAAGAACAAAGTGGTTGGAGGGAGAAAAAAGATTTTTAAGTTAGAAGATATGAGTAGTACAAGAGGTTGCTGGTTGAAGAAGATATAATAATGAAGTGTGGGGTATTTTAGGATTATGAGAGGGGGGCCCAAAGGCAAAGGGAGAAAAGAGGAAAACAGGGAAAGAAGTGGAGGAATGTTGAGGACAGTAGAAGGTTGCTTTTATTAAGGTTTCAGGGTTATTTTGAGACACGCATTCAAAAATCAAATGGCGTTTTCTTGGATTTGCTTTAGGCCTTTGGCCTCCTTGCTTTATTTATTCCTTTTTCCCAATTTCTAAGCACTGTTACTACGGAGTATGTTGAGGACAGTAGAAGGTTGCTTTATTTAAGGGTAGTGAGGTGGGCCCATTTAGAGGGGGTTTAAGGAAAAAAGTTACCCTTAATTCATGCAATTAATGGGGAACAGTAGCAATTACATTTGTCCTTTCTCATGCAAATTTGTTGCCACCTGGCGTATACCACGCACTGCAATGGTAACTACAGTTACCACTTCAATCGCTTTGGATTACGTTCCACCATTTTCTATCAATGTTTTTTTAACAGAAAAATGGCAAAATGGTTTAAATACTAAGCGCTCGTTTCGACATAACAATTTTTTCACTTTTTTTTAAATTACTGTTTGATAATAAAAATTTTAATTTTTATTTGAAGATAAAATTATTGTATTTTTTGAAAATTTAAAAAACTCTAAAAAGTTATTTTTCAAACTTTTCACTCAGATTATTCACAAAAATTCAAACACAAACCAAAAGTATATTAATATCCAAATATAATTCTAATTTTAAAAAGTTTACTTTTTTTTTTAATTTTATAATTCTTATGTCCAAACGCGCACTAAGTTCATTTATTTTATCCAAAAAGAGGGAACAAAATATTAGCATAAAGTTCTAACGTTCATCCTTAATTTGAAAGAGAAAGGGGGGAAATGGTTTCACCCTATTGACATATACTAAACGATATTAGTTTACATAATTAAAATTAAAATGAAAATATGGACATATATTATATTCACCGCTATTGATCGTTTGTATAGTCATGACTCATGACTCATGAGAAAAACTCTAACTAGCCTTTGCCACTACTAACAACTCAAGAATAAACCATTATCGGCATTCTGAATTCCTTTTTATTTCTTGCTTTCACCCATTCTCATTTTGTTACGTAACTGATATTTTGCCAAGTGTCAATTAATTTACCCTCCAAGTAAAAGCTAATTTCATCATTCAAAAAGGCTCGGCCTTAACCACCGAAATTTATCAAATTTATTTAATATTAAAGCATAAAAGAATGAATCCCACAACACAATTGAATTTCCATTTTTTTCCCCTCTGCATATTTGGTACTCTGGTGATTCTTCATCAGCTATAACTAACTGCAAAAACACTCTCTGTGGTCCATTTAAATGAGTTTTTGGCCCTTTTTTGTGATTCATAATATTTAATTTTTTTAAATATCAAGTAGAATTAAATTTTTTTTCAAAGTTGCCATAAGAGTAAAGAGTCTAAGAATATTTATTATATTTTCAATAAACAAATTAAGATTAATATAGTCAATTATATTATTAATTAATACAAAAAATTAAATTTCTTAATATATACAAAAACAGCTAAAAAATTACTTAAAGTGAACCAAAGCCAGTATATATTAACCTTGTGAGTGGTCCCTAAGGAAAAGATAAACACAACACTCATTAGGACATATGCAAACATCATGGCCTGTTTATTATTCTCTTGATTATGAGTAGGGATTAGAAGGTCAAACAATCTACACCTTGTTGATTCAAAACGGATACCAATTCTCAGTAGGACAATATTACTCTTTATTTGGCAAATAGTAGATTTTAGCTTAGCCATCGATCCATGGGCGGAGCTAGGAGCTAAAGGTGATTCTGATAAATTTTCTTCATCGATAAAATTATACTACTGTTTACTACTGTATATATATAAATTTTATTTTCTCTATATATATAGATGACATACGTGTCGTTTATGACCCTCCAATTGCGGCGAATGACTCATTACTCCATGTTGATTGTGTTCTCCAACATCACTTTCACTATGAGAAGTGCAAATCGGAAACTGTTTCAAAGGCAGATTAAAATAGCATATTCACAATGAAAGCCCCGAAAAGATAAGTTTTAGAGAAGATAATCAAAGAAAAATGAAGATGATCAAATGCTGGAAGATGTAGGCCAATATCAAAGGCTCATTGGGAAGTTGCTGTATCTGACCATGTCCAGGCCAGATATTGCATTCTCAGTCCAAACCCTCAGTCAATTTATGCAGCAACCAAAGAGATCTCATTGGGAAGCAGCTATAAGAGTAGTGAGATACATTAAAAGGGAACCAGGATTGGAAATCCTACTGAAGAGCCAGAGTTCATGTAAAATCAATATTTTCTGTGATGCTGATTGGGCCTCATGTCCTAATACTGGGAAATCAGTATCAGGTTACTTAATCAAACTTGGAGAATCACCAGTGTCATGGAAATCAAAGAAGCAAAACACAGTTTCAAAAAGTTCAGCTGAAGCTGAATACAGAAGCATGGCAAGTGCAGTTTCAGAAGTGGTCTGGCTGACAACATTACTGAAAGAATTGGGAGCAGAAGTGGAGCTACCAGTATATGTGCACAGTGACATTCTCAAATTCAGTTCCATGATCAGACCTAATTGATGCAAGTTGATTACCTAGTTGTTTTTGAGTTTTTCTAACAAAAGAAGTAAACATGTCAAATGCTTCATCTTTAGATGTTAAAAACAATGTCCAAGTAAACCTAGAGTAATCATCAACAAGCACCATCACATATCTTTTACCACCTATGCTTAATGTTCTCATTGGACCACAGAGATCCATATGGACCAGTTCCATCGTTCTGGTGCTGCTTACCACTTTCTTGCATTTAAAAGAGGATCTTACCTGCTTCCCCCTTGCACAAGCCTCACAAACTTTGTCTTCCTTGAACTTGATGATAGGCAGCCCTATCACCAGATCCTTGGAGACTAATTTGTTGAGTTGACTCAGACTTGCATGTCCAAGTCTCTTGTGCCAAAGGAGGGGATCATTGTCCAACACACTTAAGCAAGTGAGTTCATTTTCTGAAAGTGTGGACAGATCTACAATGTAAATATTTGTTTACTCTTTTTCCCTGCAAAACAATCTTGTCAGTGGTAAGATTTATCACAAAACATTTGGTAGAGGTGAATGCTACCAAGTTACCTCTATCACATAATTGTGATACACTGATTAGACTGTACTTTAGGCCATCTATCAAGTAGACATTCTTAATAGAGTGAGAATCAGTCTTACCTACCTTTCCAACCCCAATGATCTCACCTTTATTCCCATTTCTAAAGGAGACACCTCCTTTGAGGTCCTCAAGTGAAAGGAACTGGTTCTTGCTTCCTCTCATATGATTTGAACAGCCACTATCCATGTACCATATTTGGCTGCTCCCCTTCACTTGGACCCTCAAAAGGAAATCAGGGGTTAGTCTTAGGAACCCAAACTAGTTTGGGTCCCTTTCTATAAGCAAAAGGGTGAATCAAATTCTTTTTAGCCCAACTTGGCAGCCTATTTTTCCCTTGAACAAATTCTTTATTCTTTTGACTAGCCTTTTCTTTTGCAATACATTCACTTTTATAGTGATCATTTTTACCAGAGTGTGTGCAAATTTTGTTCTCAGGAAGTGTGAGGTACTTGCTTTTGGGATCCCACTTAGGTGCAGGGGTCCCATAGACAAGTCCTCTCTTAGTGCTACTATGGTGTTCATGTAGCCATGAAAGTGCATCGGATGACCTATTCCATTTACAGGTTCTATCTAGCTCGTGCTTGACCTTGTTTAGATCCTCATTAAGGACTCTTATCTGCTCATCTCTTTTGTACAACTCATCTTTTATTTTTCCTACATTTTCTTCTAATGTGAGTTGTGTGTGATCAGATTTCTTTTTACCAGTTCCTAATTTCAATTTTAGATTTTCAGATTTAAGCTCTAGGACTGTGGTGTCAAGTTCATGAACCTGGTTCTTCAACTTAGCATTTTTACTATCACTTTCACTAGCCCTAAGTTCCAGGTTTTTGCACTTAGCTTTCAGAATCACACATTCCTTAGACAACTGTTCCTTTTCATTGTTTATAACCTCAAATTCATCAATGAAATCTAGAAGTAATTCAGATAGACTTTCTTTAGACAAAAACTTAATCTTGTCTTTGAGATGAATTATACTTACCTCAGATTCCTCATCGGATTCTCCAATTGCCATAAGTGCTTGTTCATCTCCATCTTCATCTTCTGAGTCATCATCTGAGCTTTCACCCCAAGCAGCAACCATAGACTTTGTTAATCCTTTGTTCTTCTTGGGATGAACTTGTTCCGTCGTTCAGCTCTTTCCTTCTTCCATTCAATTTCCCATTGAGGGCAATTTTTGATGTGGTGATCAGTCTTCCCACACTTGTAACACCCCTCATTGGTTTGTTTTTCAGGAACCCTTGGTTTGTTGTAGCTTCCACTTCTTGAAGGACCATTTCCTCTCATTAGGTACTTCTTGAAATCCTTTGTGATCATGGTCATTTCATCCTCCTCTAGATCAGCACCTTCAGTGATTCTGAATGCCATGCTCCTTTCCTTATTGGGTGCATCCATCTTCATGGTTTGCCTTCTGAGTTCATAGGCAGTGAGATTTTCAATTAGCTCATCCAACTTAAGAGTGGCAATGTTCTTTGATTCCTGAATAGCTGTGATTTTGCTTTCCCAAGAGATTGGCAGTACCCTTGTCAAAATCTTCTCAACTTTGTCTTCTTCAAGAATAACCCTTCCAAGAGTCATAAGTTCATTTGTCAGTGTGGTGAACCTTGTATACATCTCTTGGGTGGTTTCCCCTTCCTTCATGGTGAAATTCTCATATTGAGAATACAGTCGTGTTCCTCTGGACCTCTTCACTTGAGGTGTTCCTTCATGAGCCACTTGCAAAGTGTCCCAGATTTCCTTAGCAGTGGTACAAATTTGAATTCTACTGTACTCGTCTGGACCAAGTCCACACACAAGCCATTTCTTGGCCTTTGCATTCTTTTCCCACTTCCTCAAGTCCTCAGCATTGCAGTCAACTCTTGTTTTTGGCACATCCACTCCTTCCTCATTCTTCTTTGTAGTTTCCAAAGGACCATCAGTGACTATGTCCCAGAGTTCACAGTCCTCTCATATGATATGATCTCTCATCCTGTTTTTCCACCAAGAGTAGTAGTGGCCACTAAAGAGTGGAGGCCTATCAGTGGATTGCCCTTCCCAGTTTCCAGGTGGTGAACTCATTTTGATCTTTTCCTAAGGTGTTAGCCTCTTCAAGGATAACCTGCTCTGATACCAATTGATGTTCTAAATGTCAATACCACACAAGAGGGGGGGTGATTTGTGTGGTACCCAATTTTCGCTCTAGAAGAACCTGGTTCTTCTAGGTATACTAACTATTGCTGTTTGCGGAATAGTAAATACAAAAATAAAGAACACGGAGATTTTTTCGTGGAAAACACCTGGCTCAAAAGGTGAAAAAACCACGACCTACTACTCAGTAGGATTTTCCAAACTTCCACTAAAATCACTGAGCCAAAACAGCATTTACAAAACTCTTTATAAACCTAAGGATTAACTCTAATCCCGTTGTAGCAACCAGCCTCTAACTACTGCGACAATTTCAAGTTAACTCTAGCTTGAATACTCAAAATACCTATTACAATTGCTTCTAGATAAAGCTGAAAGGTACAATATGAAACACCTACTACAATTGAACTAGAAATAAAGAAAGACACATAAAACTCTTTATGGAGCTGGTTCTTCAATCTGGTTCATGTAGCTTCAGGTTTGCACACTTGAATCACACACGAATTGCTTGCAAAAAGCCTTGCTATTTTGCTCCCAATTCACGCTTAACTTCTGCGTTTTTGTGCAACACTATAATGTGAGAACATCCTGCAATTTATAGAGTTAGTAGATGAAGAAATAACTAGAGTTCTGATACAACTCTTCCTTGGTGGAAGAGTTCTAGTTGATTTCAACTTCTAACTCCTTCCCTATCTTGGATAGTGTTCCCTTTGATTAAGGAGTCCTTCTCCTTATCAATTATGCAACCTTTTCGATCAGGAGATATTAAATACACCAAGTTAAGCTTATCTCCTTCACGTGCAACCCACATGCTCGAATCTGCCCGTTTTTGTGCACCTGAGGGATGGACCTGGTTCATCATGAGTTCCTTTGTCAGTCTTCAAAACTAACATTTACTTGGGCCAACAAGAACTATCCTGTCCACTACCTTGAGTTAGCAGCTATTGTTCATGCCTTGAAGATTTGGTGGCACTATTTGTACGGTGTTACTTGTGATATCTACACCGATCACCGGAGTCTGCAACATCTGTACAAATAGAAGGATCCTAACTTGCGTTAGCGGAGGTGGTTAGAGCTGCTTAAGGATTATGATATCATTTTTCTATACCATCCCGAGAAGGCCAATATGGTGGCCGATGACTTGAGTCGCAGGGGAAGAGTTTGGGCAACTAAGCATATCTACCAGCAGCAGAAAGGCCATTGGCATTGGATTTTCATGCCTTGGCCAACCAGTTTGTTAGATTGAATGTTTCTGAGCCGAGGGAAGTTTTGGCTTGTGTGGTTTCTCAGTCTTCTCTTTATGATCGTATCAAGGGGCGTGAGTATGATGACCCCCATCTGCTTGTCCTTAAGGACACGGTTCAGCACGGTGATGCTAAGAAGTTTACTATTCGAGATGACGGTGGATTGAGGATGCAAGGCAGGCTGTGTGTGCCTAATATAGATGGTTTGCGTGAGTTGATCCTCTAGGAGGCTCATAGTTCGCGGTACTCCATTCACCCGGGTGCCGCAAAGATGTATCAGGACTTGAGGCATTATTGGTGGAGGAGAATGAAGAAGGACATAGTAGAGTATGTAGCTCGGTGCCTAAATTTCCAGCATGTGAAGTATAAGGATCAGCGGCCAGGTGGATTGCTTGAGAAGCTAGAGTTTCCGGAGTGGAAATGGGAGCGGATCACTATGGATTTTGTTGTTTGGCTTCCACGGACGCAGAGGAAGTTTGATGCAGTTTGGGTGATTGTGGATATGTTGATCAAGTCAGCTCATTTCATTCTAGTGATGACTACTTATTCTTTCGAGCAACTGGCTTGAGTTTATATCCGCGAGATTGTCAGGCTTCATAGCGTGTAGGTAACTATCATCTCTGACCGGGGTACGTAGTTTACATCGTGGTTCTGGAAGGCCGTACAGCATGAGTTAGGTACTCGGGTTGAGTTGAGCGCAACATTTCACCCTCAGACAGAGTGACAGTACGAGCGCACTATTCAGATACTGGAAGATATGCTCCGTGCATGTGTGATGGAGTTTGTGGGTTCTTGGATTAGTTCTTGCCACTTGCGGAGTTTTCCCACCACAACAGTTATCAGTCGAGCATTCAGATGGCCCCGTATGAGGCTTTATATGGTAGATGGTGTCGGTCTCCAGTGGGTTGGTTTGATCCGGGCGAGGCTAGACTATTTGGTACAGACTTGGTTCAGGATACTTTGGAAAAGGCTAAGGTGATTCAGGATCTACTTCATACAGCTCAGTCTAGACAGAAGAGTTATGCGGATCGGAAGGTTCGCGATGTTGCATTCATGGTTGGGGAGCGGGTCTTGCTCCGGGTTTCGCCCATGAAGGGTGTTATGAGGATCGGCAAGAAGGGCAAGTTGAGCCCTAGGTATATCGGGCCTTTTGAGATTCTTGAGAGGGTTGGAGAGGTGGCTTACGGACTTGCACTACCACCTAGCCTAGCTGCAGTTCATCTGGTATTCCATGTTTTTATGCTCCGGAAGTACCACGGCGATCCGTCTCATGTGTTATATTTTAGCTCAGTCCTGTTGGACAAGGATTTGTCTTATGTTGAGGAGCCGATGGCCATTTTGGACAGGCAGGTTCGAAAGTTAAGGTTGAAGAACATTGCTTCAGTGAAGGTTCAGTGGAGGGGCCAGCCAGTCGAGGAGGCGACTTGGGAGACCGAGCATGATATGCACACCCGTTACCCTCATCTTTTCACCACTTTAGGTATGTCTCTATGCTCGTTCGAGGACGAACGACTGTTTTAAGAGGGGGAGGATGTAAAGACACGGCCGGTCATTTTGAGAGTATGAGCCCCGATCCCCTATTTATTCCTTCCTCTGTTTCATTTTATGCTTACTTGACTTGTCGGGGTACTTGGTGTCAGGTTCAGGAGACTTTCGGAGTGGAATGGGACATATAGTCCCTAAGTTTGAAGTTTGAGTTGTAAGAGTTGACTGTAGTTTGACTTGTGTGAAGACGACTCCGGAATGGAGTTTCTTCGGTTCCAATTGCTCCGTATGGTGTTTTGGTCTTAGGAGCGCGTCCGGATGTGGATTTGGAGGTCCGTAGGTTATTTCGGCGTTATTTGGCGAAAGTTGGAAATTTGAGGATTTTTGGAAAATTTGACCGGGGGTGGACTTTTTGTTATCGAGGTCGAATTGAAGTTTCGAAAGTTGGAGTAGGTCCATAATGTCAAATGTGACCTGTGTGCAAAATCTGGGGTCAATCGGATGTGATTTGATACGTTTCGGCATCAGTTGTAGAAGTTGAAATTTCTTTACTTTCAATAGGCTTGAATTGGGGAGCGATTCGTGTTTTTGATGTTTGATGTAATTTGAGGGCTCGAATAAGTTCGTATTTTATTTTAGGACTGGTTGGTATATTTGGTTGAGGTCCTGGGGGCCTCGGGTGGATTCCGGGTGGTTAACGGACTAAAATTGGACTTGTGAGAATGGCTGAGGTGCACCAGTTCTGGTGCAATTGCACCTGCGCAAGTTTGATTACAGGTGTGAGCTCCCAGAAGCAAGCAACTGGGCACAGATGCGGGGCTGGAGCAAGTGGCCTGTTGTCGCAGGTGCGACGTGAAGACCGCAGAAGCGGGGTCGCTTCTGCGGAAGAATAAGAGCAGAAGCGGAAAGGCCAGGGAGGCTTGTTGATCGCAGAAGCGGACATGGTCCACAGGAGCGCGTGCGCAGAAGAGGATGTGTCTGGAATAAGTGATAACCACACCTGCGAGGGAAATTCTGCAGGTGCGGAGCCGGAGATCCGGCTGTGGGTTCGCAGGTGCGATTTCGTTGGGCAGACAAGGGCCAATTCGAGGGTTTAATTTCATTCTCCATTTTTGAACCTAGAGAGCTCGGATTGAGGTGAAATTTCGAGAGCTTTTTTAGAGGAAACATTTGGTTAAGGATTCTTGACTCATTTTTAATTATATTCCACTAATCTATCATTAATTTCTTCATTTAATCAAGGATTTGGGCTGCAAATTGGGGGGAAATAGTGGAAGAACCTTAGGCCAAATTTTGAGGTTTTGATTGAGATTTTGGTATCGGATTCGAGTAATTTTAGTATGGGTGGACTCGTAGTTGAACAACTATTCGAATTTTGTGGCTTTTACCCAATTACGAGATGTGGCCCGGGTCAATTTTTTGGGGCAATATTCTAATTTCTTGTTAAAGTCCTGATTTTTTTAATTAGATTAGTTTCTTATAGTTATATTTATAGTATGTAATTGCTTTAGGATAGACTTGGTCCATTCGGAGTCTGAAAATCGAGGGAAAGGCATTCTTGTTTACTGATTGAGCTTGATTTGAGGTAAGTGACTTTTCTAACCGTGTGTGGGGGAAATTCCCCTTAGGTTTTGTGCTGTTATGGTATTTGAAATACATGAAGGCCGTGTACGCGAGGTGACGAGTGCGTACTGGGGTTAGTTGTTGAAAAATCCAGTTCTTGCTGAGTAATCTTCTTTTAGTTCCTTAATTGAGTTGCCTTAGTGTGTAGTCATCCTGTTTAGCCTAATATCACATGTCTAGGTGTCTAAATTCTTACTTGCAATCTATGCAACATGCTTATTTGAATTCATGTTTCCTTGATTTTTTATTTAGTCTTTAACTGTAGGATTACTTGCTGTAAATTTGTTGCTCCATCGATTAAGAGTTGTGTATTTACCTTTGGGACTACGAGGAGCTACCTGTAGTATATTTACTTTTGGGACTACGAGGAGGTACCTCGGGAGCTCCCCTACTTCATATTTACTTTTGGGACTACGAGGAGGTACCTAGGAGCTCCCTTGTCGCATATTTACTTTTGGGACTACGTGGCGGTACCTCAGGAGCTCCCCTGTTGTGTATTTACTTTTGGGACTTCGAGGCGATTCCTCGGGAGTGCCCATGTTGTTTACCCCTATTTGCTGTGTAATTCTCAATCTTTTCATTATACTATTATATCCTCTGCCTTATTTCCTTTTTATTCCAGTAGGGCCCTGGCCTGAACTCGTCACTACTCTACCGAGGTTAGGCTTGGGACTTACTGGGTACCATTGTGTTGTACTCATACTACTCTTCTGCACATCTTTTGTGCAGATTCAGGTACCTCCTACCAGACCCGATATCATTGAGCAGTGAGTACGTGGAGACTTCAAGGTATATCTGCTAGCGTCCGCAGACATCGGAGTCCCCCTCTATCCTTTTATGTTGATCTTTGTTATTTTTCTTAGATGTTGATATACTGAGACAGTTAGTACATTTGTTAGAGCTTGTGACTTGTGATTATCGGGTTTTGGGAGTGTTTATTCGAAGTTGTGGATTTTACTTGTATATGCCGAGCGATAGTTTTCAGTTATATATATATCTGTTGAAGTTTAGTCGTTATTTCAATTATTATTTTCATTTATTCTAAAATTGTTAGGCTTACCTAGTCTTAGAGACTAGGTGCCGTCACAAAATCTTACGGAGGTAAATTCAGATCGTGACACCCCCATCTCCTTGTCCTTAAGGACACGGTTCAGCACGGTGATGCCAAGGAGGTCGCTATTGGAGATGATGGTGCATTGTAAATGCAGGGCAGGCTATGTGTGCCCAATGTAGATGGTTTTGTGAGTTGATTCTCCAGGAGGCTCATAGTTTGCGATACTCCATTCATCTAGGTGCCGCGAATATGTATCAGGACTTGAGGCAACATTATTGATGGAGGAGAATGAACAAGGACATAGTAGAGTATGTAGCTCAGTGCCTAAATTGTCAACGGGTGAAATATAAGCATCGGCGACCAGGTAAATTTCTTCAGAAGCTAGATATTCCAGAGTGGAAATGGGAGCGGATCACTATGGATTTTGTTGTTGGGCTCCCACGAACTCAGAGGAAGTTCAATGCAGTTTGGGTGATTGTGGATAGGTTGACCAAGTTGGCTATTTTAATACCAGTGATGACTACTTATTGTTCTGAGCAGCTGGCTCGAGTTTATATCTGCGAGATTGTAAGGCTTCATGGCGTGACGATATCTATCATCTCTGACCGGGGTACGCAGTTTACATCGCGGTTCTGGAGGGCCGTATAACATGAGTTGGGTACTCGGGTTGAGTTGAGCACATTATTTCACCCTCAAATGGATGGACAGTCCGAGCGCATTATTCAAATATTGCTTCATGCATATGTGATGGAGTTTGGGGGGTTCTTGGGATCAGTTCTTGCCACTCGTGGAGTTTTTCTACAACAACAGTTATCAGTCGAGTATTCAAATAGCCCCGTATGAGGCTTTGTATGGTGGACGATGTCGGTCTCCAGTGGGTTGGTTTGAGCCGGCGAGGCTAGACTATTGGGTACAGACTTGGTTCAGGATGCTTTGGAAAAGGTTTAAGTGATTTAGGATCGACTTCGTACAGCCCAATCCAGACATAAGAGTTATACAGATCGGAAGGTTCGCGATGTTGCATTCATGGTTGGGGAGCGGATCTTGCTCCGGGTTTCGCCCATGAAGGCTGTTATGAGGTTCAGGAAGAAGGGCAAGTTGAGCCCAAAGTATATCGGGCCCATTCAGATTCTTGAGAGGGTTGGAGAGGTGGCTTAGATACTTGAACTACCACCTAGTCTAGCAATAGTTTATCCAGTATTCCATGTTTCTATGCTCCGGAAGTACCACGACGATCTGTCTCATGTGCTAGATTTCAGTTCAGTCCAGTTGGACAAGGATTTTCCTTATGTTGAGGAGCCGGTGGCCATCTTGGACAGGCAGGTTCGAACGTTGAGGTCAAAGAACATTGCTTCAGTGAAGGTTCAGTGGAAGGGTCAGCCATTCGAGTAGGCGACTTGGGAGACTGAGAATGATATGCGCAGCTGTTACCCTAATCTTTTCATCGCTTCAGGTATGTCTCTATACTCGTTCGAGGACGAACGATTGTTTTAAGAGGGGGGATGTAACAACTGGCCTGTTGTTTTGAAAGTTGATGGGTTTACAGTACCTTAGTTTTGTGTTTTGATGATCTAACAAATTTACTGTCAAAGAACTAGATAAGGAACCTAACACACTTGGTTCACAACTCAAATCAATGGACTTCAGCTTATGAAAGTTGCTATGACTTCAGAAGATAGAGAATCAACACAGGGACCTGATACCCTTGTGTTTCCCCTGACAGCAGTACGAAGTCAACTGTCTACAGCTGGAAAGTGACTGCCTGCACTGTACACAGAAACAGTGCAGCACAGTTCTGCAGTCACTTCTCATTTGACCCACTAAGTGATTACATCATTCAAGTGATGTCATCCATGTTGTATTAACATTAAACATTACAACAAAACATCACTTGAACACTTGAGAATTCATTCAAGCACTTCAACCATTTTGCCTGCCAAACATTCAATTCTCAAGTGCATCAAGAACAAAGAACAACACTACTATGGACCATTTCCTACGGCAAGTATTTTGTATGTCCTTAGTTAAGTTGTAACTTTGTAATTGTTCTTCATTGTAATTCCTACTTTGCTTATCTAGAAGCGTGATTTAGGAACCCCTTGTAAACCATAAACCTTTAGTGTTTGTGTCGTGACTAGAGTTAGTCATGTGTTGAAGTTTTGTGATAGGTGTATTGCAAAGTGGCTTGTAATAGGTGTATTACAAGTTAGTGAGGGATTAAGAGTTTAATTCCTAGATTGCATAGGTTGTAATCTAAAGTTGCTCATAGTGAAGTTGAAATCCTACCAGTGTAGGTCGTGGTTTTTTATCCCCTTGAGCAGGGATTTTTCCACGTAAAAACTCCTTATTGTTTATATTAGCATTCTCAGTAGAAACTCATATAGGACTTGGTCTCTATATAGTTTGGTGGACTCATATATTCTATCAATTGGTATCAGAGCGGGTTCTTTCTATCAGGTTAACACCCAGAAAGGATCCTCATGGCTGCTCCACCAAATTTTGAAGAAGGTTAGTCTACATATAGACCACCCAGATTCAATGGGGAATACTATGGGTGGTGGAAGACAAGAATGCATGACTTCATCATGGCAGAAGATTCTGAGTTGTGGGATGTTATTTGTGATGGTCCTTATGTCCCAACGAAGAAGGCTGGAGACCCCCCTGTGACGATGCCTAAAACCAGGAAAGAATACAATGACGCAGATAGGAAAGCTGTTGAGAAAAATTTTCATGCTAAGAAAATTTTGGTGTGTGGCATAGGACCTGATGAATACAACAGGATCTCAGCCTGTCAATCTGCCAAGAAGATATGGGAAGCTTTGCAAACAGCTCACGAGGGAACCAATCAAGTAAAAAATCTAAGATTGACATGCTCACCACCGAATCTGAACTCTTCAGAATGAAGGACGATGAATCTATTCAAGATATGCACACAAGATTCACTTCCATCATAAATGGTTACACTCGCTTGGTGAAATTATTCCTAGGAACAAGCTCGTGAGGAAAATTCTCAGTGTCCTGCCCAGTTCATGGGAGAGTAAGGTGAATGCTATTACTGAAGCAAAGGATTTGCAAGAGCTGACCATAGATGAGCTAGTCGGAAATCTGAAAACCTACGAAATGAAGAAGAAGAAGGACAGTGAAAGAAGAGAACCAAAGAAGGAAAAGAACCTGGTACTCAAAGCTGAAAGCAATGACTCAAGCGAGGAGGACAGTGACATGGCTTACTTAAAAGGTTTCAAAAGATGATCAGAAGAAACGGAGGGATACCAAAAAGAGGCAGTTCCAGCAGACCAAAGAATTATGACCTTTGTCATAAATGTGCAAAGCCAGGGCATTTTATCAAGGATTGCCCTCTCCTGAAGCAAGAACATTTCAAGTATAACCCTGACAAAGCAGCAAAGAGGAACCCGGTGCCTGACAAACGCTTCAAAAGAAAGAACGCCGCTGACAATGCTGTAAGGTAAGCTCTTGCAGCATGGGGAGATTCCTCGAGTGAGTCTGAAGAAGAAACTGATACAGGTGATAGCTCTATGATGGCAGTTGGAAGTGAAGAAAATGAATATGATTCAATATTTGCTTTGATGGCTCAATCAGACAATGATGAAGATGATGACAATGATGAGGTAAACTTCAGGGACGTTCAGAGAAATCTGAAATCCTACTCTCCTAAAAAACTCATGTCATTAGCAAATGTATTAATTGATGCCTATCATAGTCTTGTAGATGATAAGGATGCCCTGACCATAGAGTTAGGAGATGCTGAACAAACTAGAGATGACTTGGTAGTGTGTGTGGTTGATCTGAAGGAAACAATAAGTGATCTGGAGAATGAAAAGGTGGCTTTGAATGCAAAAATTGTTAGTGTAGAACATGAAAGAGACGACTTTATATTAGTAGTTGTTGACCTAAAAGAAACTATTGAAAATCTAAGTAAAGAAAAGAATGACTTAGTGGAAAAAATCGATGCCTTAGAGCAAGAAAGAGATGACCTCCTAGTTGTGATCATAGATTTGAGGGAAACAATAGAGGAACTCAAAGCAGAGCGTGGGTCTGGGAGGACTGATAAAGGAAAAGGAGTTGTTAGTGAAGCACATATCAGGCTAGAAAATAAATTAAATGCTGTAAAAATCAGTTTATGTGATGAACTTGAAAAAACTAGACAACTCCAAGCAGAATTGGATATAGCAAACATTGATCTTGAGAAGTCTCTTAAGTGGACCTGGTCCTCGGATGCTATTACTGCCGTGTATGTTCACAATGGTGGAAACAGGCAGGGAATAGGGTTTCAAAGGGAGAGAACTCCTTACAACCCTTATAGCAAGTATGTTACTGTACCCGATAATTGGCTGTGTACCCATGTGGGAACAACGGGCATTTCAAAGAAGATTGCCAAGCCAGAGCTCGGTCTCTTTAGAAAAATAATTTTTTTGCTGAAAAAGTAACTGCTAAAAGGGGACCAGGTGCCACTCATAAAAAACGTATGTTACCTGCATGAACTAAAAGAGCACTTATTCATCCTCATTCTTATTACAAGGGACCCAAACTTGCTTGGGTTCCTAAATCTAACCCTTGATTTCCTTGTGCAGGGAACAGTGAAAGGAAGTAGTCAACAATGGTTCATGGATAGTGGATGCTCAAAGCACATGACTTGAATACCATGGACTTCCTCTCACTAAAGCCCTGCAAGGAGGGAGTGTATCCTTTGGAAATGGGAAAAGGGGATACATTCTTGGAGTTGGAAAGATTGGGAAATCACTCACTCACTCAATTGAGAATGTGTACTACGTCAATGGGCTCAAGTACAGTCTCTTGAGTGTTTCTAAAATTTGTGATAAAGGAAACAAGGTGGAGTTCTTGTCAAAGATATGCACAGCTACTAATCTAGTAACAGGCGAAGTGGTGCTGGTGGCCAAAAGATACAAGAACATCTATGTTGCCGACTTTGAGTCTCTACAAAGTGGTGATCTGAGTTGCTTGAAAGCAATTGATGATGATGTTGAGCTGTGGCACAGAAGATTGGGGCACGCAAGTTTTTCTCTACTGAACTAACTAGTTCAGAATGACCTGGTGCGTGGTCTGCCCAAGTCAAAGTTTGCGGAGCATAAAGTTTGTGATGCCTGCGCCAGAGGGAAGCATGTGAAATCCTCATTTAAGCCAAAGAAGGATGTCAGCACCTCAAAATCACTTGATCTCCTTCATATGGATCTCTGTGGTCCTATGAGAGTGCAAAGCAAAGGAGGAAAAAGATACATTTTTGTGATAGTGGACGATTATTCCAGATTCACTTGGACCCTTTTTCTCAGATCAAAAGATGAGACCTTTGAACTGTTTGTAGCGTTTGTGAAGAAAATTCAAGTGAAGATGGACTTAAAAGTAGCCTGAATAAGATCAGATCATGGGATTGAATTTGACAATGCCAAGTTTAATGATTTTTGCAATGAGAATGGGATTACTCATAACTTCTCAGCTCCCAAAACTCCACAGCAAAATGGAGTTGTGGAAAGGGAAAACAGAACTCTTGAAGAAATGGCAAGGACAATGTTGATCGATAGTGGGATTGCAAAGAACTTCTCGGCTGAAGCTGTCAATACTGCCTGCTACTTGGTGAACAGGTGCATGATCAGGTCTCTCTTGAACAAAACTCCCTATGAGTTACTGAATGGAAGAAATCCCAAGCTGACTCACTTAAGAACATTTGGGTGCAAATGTTATGTTCTCAACAATGGAAAGGATCAGCTTGGAAAATTTGATGCCAAGAGTGATGAAGGAATCTTTTTCGGGTACTCTTCTCAAAGTAAAGCTTACAAGATATACAACAAGTGGACTAAGTGTGTTGAAGAAAGTGTACACGTAATCTTTGACGAGTCCTATCTCTCTTGTGAGAAAAACAACAAGGGTGATCAAGATGGAGAGCCTATGTTAGTTCCAGGTGAAGTCATTGATATGGCAAACGGAAAGGCAGACATGATGAGTCAAGTGAAGGAGTCAGGTGAAGACAATACAATTCCTTCCTCATCAACAGGAGAGGAACCAGGTACCATAATTACAACTACTGAAGCTGAAGAAAAAGTGGTTGATGCAGTACAAGGTACTCCACAAGCTGCTGAGAGAAGAATGCTAGGGAACCAGTCAGACTTACCCAGCTCCTTTACAAATGAAGCTCAAGTTCCCAACTGGAAACACAAAAGCTCCTATCCTCTTGACAATATACTTACTCCTCTAGATTCAGGAGTACAAACCAGATCAAAAGCCAGAAATTCACTTGCCTTCTTAGCATTTTGTTTCCCAAATAGAACCCAAAAACATCAAGGAAGTCTTAAAGGATGCATATTGGATCACTACCATGCAAGATGAGTTGCATCGGTTCGAAAGAAACAATGTATGGTACCTGATACCTAGACTCTCAGATAGAACAATCATAGGAACCAGGTGGGTATTCAAGAATAAGCTCGATGAACATAGAAACACTATAAGGAACAAGGCTAGGCTAATGGTTAAGGGTTACAATCAGGAGGAAGGAATTGTTTACGATGATACTTTTGCTTCGGTTGCTCGCATGGAAGCTATCAGAATCCTTATTGCATTTGCATCACATATGGAATTCACTCTATTCCAAATGGATGTCAAAAGTGCATTTCTGAATGGATTCCTTAAGGAAGAAGTCTATGTAAAGCAACTCCAGGCTTTGAATGTCATGAACACCCTGAATATGTGTTTAAATTGGACAAGGCATTGTATGGATTGAAGCAGGCTCCTCGAGCTTGGTATGAAAGATTGTCAAAGTTTCTCTTGGAAAATGGTTTCACAAGAGGAAGAATTGACAACACTTTATTTCTGAAGAAACGAGGTAGGAACCTGCTCATCGTTCAGGTATATGTTGATGATACCATTTTTGGGGCAACAGCTGATCCACTGTGTGAAGACTTTGCAAAACTCATGGGAAGTGAATTTGAGATGAGCATGATGGGTGAGTTGAACTTCTTCTTGGGTCTTCAAGTAAAGCAGTCCACAAAGGGTACACTCATCAGTCAACAGAAATACATCAAGGAGCTCCCGGAGAGGTTTGATATGGAAGCATCAAAAGTGATTGACACTCCCATTGCCACTGCTACTCGACTGGACATGGATGAATCTGGCTCTCCTATAAACCAAACCATGTATAGAGGCATTATTGGGTCTCTCCTCTACCTCACTGCCAACAGACCTGATATTGTCTTTAGTGTGGGGCTATGTGCAAGGTTTTAGTCAAATCCCAAGGAATCTCATCTGAAGGCTGCCAAGAGAATTTTGAGATATCTTAAGGGAACACAGGACCTGGTTATGTACTACCCTTCAGGTGATAATTTTAATCTTATTGGGTATGCTGATGCTGACTATGCAGGTTATCTTGTGGACAGGAAAAGTACTTCTGGAATGGCTCATTTTCTAGGATCATGTCTCATCTCATGGGGGACAAGGAAGCAGAACTCAGTTGCTCTTTCAACAGCTGAAGCAGAATATGTTGCTGCAGCTTCCTGCTGTGCTCCTATGGATCAAACAGCAATTGGAAGATTTTGGTGTGTACACTGACTGTGTGCCTCTCCTATGTGACAACACCAGTGCACTCAACATGGCCAAGAACCCGGTTCAACATAAAAGAACCAAGCACATTGATGTGAGACATCATTTTCTCAGAGACAATGTGGAGAAAGGGCTTATCTGTATGAAGTTCTGTAGTACAGAGGACCAAATTGCATATATCTTCACCAAAGCACTAAGTAGAGAACATTTTGAGAGAAATAGGCTGAAGCTGGGGCTATTAAGGCCTAATTGAGAACCTAATTCCCATCAGTTGGCTATGAAAATCACTTTCAGGTAACATTAGCTAAAGTGTTTTCCGGCCAAGGCTAACCGTTGCAAGTAGACACGCATGATGACTATAGAAGCTGTAGATGCACTGCAATGAGTGATAAAAGAGGATGGAAATTTTGAAAGACAGGTCAAGAACCTAGTTCTTGTACCACAGGTTAGTAGTCTTGTGTTTTTTCATACATATCTTAAAAGGATGCAAAAATCAAGTGCCATATCATCAACTTTTTTCAGACCCTGTATGTCACGTTTTTCAATTCAAATCCCTTTATCTCCCTCTGAAACGTTGCAACTCCTCACAAATCTACCGCCATTTTAGAACCGGTTTCTCTCTCCCTCATCATTACTTCTTCTCTCATTAAAACCCTCTCATTTCTTTGAACGACCATATCTCCTCTTCAGTCCTTCTCTAGAACTTTCAAACTTCATCTCTGCCATGGCTGAAGATCAACCAATAATCCCCTCCTTAGTTGAGAAAACCCTTGATTCTTCCGCTTCTAGTGAAACACCTCTCACCATCTCCTTTTCACCCACCGCTGTAGAGGACATTCCCAAACCAGATTTTCCTACACCCTCTAGTTCTCATGTCACTCTCTCAAACCTGTCTCTCCCTCCAAATGTTAAGAACTCAGAAACCCCAAAATACGATAACCTTTCATCTCTATCACCTGAGATTTTCACTGAACAAAGCAAGGGTGGAGAACAGAGTAAAGTTCCGCAGGTAGTAGAGGTCTCAGAGGTTAGTATTGATCAGGTAGTTGTTCTCGCTTCTGATTAGTGGCACCCATGGAGTCTCAAGAGAAAGAGGCCGTAGAAAACATATTGGCCATATCTGCTGATGGAATAGTGTATGGGGTGATCTCTTTTGTGCCTAAGTCTCAGAGGAAAGAGACACAGTTGTCCGAGGAAGAAGGAGCTGTGGTGCTCTTTGAAAATTCTGCACTAGCAGAGACTACTGGGACTCCTCTTGAAGGACCTGACCCTTCTCCTGAGGAAACAGGTCAAGGATCCTCTTCCCAGCTAGTCTCGACACTGCTCCTTCTCCACAGTTTAATGTTGAGCCCTTGGAAATTTTGGCTCCCGGTATGAGGTCTAGTGATGAGGAAGATCAGGATCATGTTGCTCTAGATATGTTCATTGCCAAGAAGAGATTAGTAACCACTCCTGATCCTTCTCCTAAGCGACCTACTACTAGGTTGCAAGCAAAGGAGGCCTTTGAGTCTGCCTTGCAAAAGAGTAAAAGGAGTAACAAGAAGAAGAAAAAGAGGCTGGTGAAAAATGGGGAGGTTGTGGGTGACAAAAACATTCCTGTGGTGGAAATAGATGAGGAAGCAGCAGAGGAACCAAGTTCCTTGGTGAAAAGGTCTCAGAAAAAGAAGCGAGAGAAAGGTGTTGCTACACCAAGTTCAAAATCGGTGAAAAGTGGTGGAAAGTTGAAATAAGTTGTGAGTGAACAGTCCTTGTCTGATGAGTACGTGTTAGTAAAGTCGAGTGGAAAGGGAAAATCGAGTGTGAAGTCTAGAAAAAGGAAGGTGGAAACTGTGAGGGAACCTGATTCTGCAAAGAGAGTGAAGCATGAGAGTATGTCTGCTAAGGAACGACTGAGGTACCAAAAGGTTCTGTGGGGTCGCACTTTTGACCCAGAAATCTCTGAAATGGCCGGAATGAGACAAATAATTGACGTGGTCACATTTCAATAGTGGGGACATCTGTTCAAGGTGGATGTGCCCAAAGTCTATGAGGATGAGGTCCAAAGTTTCTATGCAGATCTCTTTCCTGTTGAAACTGATCATATCTGTGCTTTGGATAATGGAGTTGATATTGTGTTGGATGCTGCTCTGCTTGCGGACATTCTTAAGGTCCCTGCTGATGGTATGTCTTCTGTGAAGAATGTGTGTGGGTCAAATTTCAAAAATGTTATTGTGAAGGAAGGTACCGTCCAGCGGGGAGAACGGGTCCACAAGAAAGCTTTGCTTCCTGTTTATTAGTTATTGTTTAAACTGGTGAACAAAGTTCTTCTACCCCGTGCTGAGAGAAGGTCCATTACTTCCAAGTCTGACTTGTATCTGATGGAAGCACTGGATGGGTTTAAAGCTGTAAACTTGCCAACCATCATGATTGAGCACATGCAAAAGGTGGCCACTTTCAAGGATGGAAACCACGGTCTTCCATATGGATTTCTTCTCATGCACGTCTTCAAGTTCTTCAAAGTGCCTTCGGGACAACCTAAGATAGGGACCAAGAAGCAGACCTTCTCTCAAACTACTTTGGAGGAATGCGAATGTGTTGAAAAGAATGGAGGGGTAGGCAGCACTTCGACAATCTCTCAGCTCATCAATACTCAAAATAGTGCTACTGAGGAGATACGAAAGTTGAAGGCAAGGAATGCCATATTGGAGAGTCAGCAAGCCCAAGGGGCACCTGGGTCAAATGAGGAGATAGCTCGTCTGACCAAGGAAAATGCTGATCTCCGGCAACAAGTGGAGAACCTGAAGGAGAAACTGCTCACCGAGCAAATGTCGGAGAATGCCTGAATAGATCTCGTTCTCAACACCCTAGCTGCAGCCTCTAAGCCCTCTCCTCCTAGTGTCCCTTAGGCAAACTCTTTCAGCGAGCAGTTTCTAGATTATCTTTTTTTTTTTTGATGACTTTGGCAGTTGTTTTTGTTTTTCTTTTATGGTGTGGATGGGATGTACTTGTACTGCTCCCGATGATAACAGTCCAATTTCTGCCTTTGTTGTAATGGCAAAGGCCTATGTACTATAATATCCTATTTTGCTGTTTATTGCTTATGTTTCTCTACTTCTCTTCTCTATCATGTTGTGTGCACATATGTGGCATGAGTTAGCTAGGCTGGACTTTTTTATGATGATATCTTTCTTGTGTATTTTTAATGATGCCAAAAGGGGGAAGTATATATTTCAGTTATTCCGCACGTTGGTTAGGCTTACCTAGTCTTAGAGACTAGGTACCGTCACGACATCTTACGAAAGGAAAGTTGGGTCGTGACAATTTTTCGACTTTTAGATGATTTAATGTGCAAACCATTGCCTAATACTAATTTAATTAACACATCTATCTTCCAATTAAATTCAATTCTTTTCTCCTTTTTCTATTTTATCTCTACCATGTTTTTTTCCTTTTCTTGTTATTTAACTGTCTTTCATTTCTTTCTCCCTTTCCTCTATAGAACTTGTGGCTTGTTACTTCCATTATTGCACTTTAATTTGTTCTGTTAAGAAGAATTTATACGTGCCATATTTCTTTAATATTGTAATTTTTTTTGTTGCTTTTGACTTTATTTAAATTTTCACTTAATATTTTTTGATCTTTTCTAAGTGTTGACCTTATTCTTACGTATTATTAATTGATTGCTTGTCAAAATGACTTTGGTGTTGTCAATATGTATTTGTGATTTATGGAATGTTATTAATTGATGTAGTTTATTAATTATTATCTTCAAACCATCATTGAAAGTAAGTCATCATACGAGAAATTTATATTATTATTTTAGTTTAACTATATTTTATGTTAATTAAAAAATTTAATATATCTTTTTAATGGTTATTACTTTTAATTAAATTAAATTAAATTAATTAAAGTTTTTTATAGTAAATATTTAAAATTATTTCACTGTTTAATAAACAATTATATTTGTAATAAACCTTGATACTTGTCATTTTTCGTAATATGATAAGTAAAAATACTTTTTGAAAAGATTTAACAAACACAATCTATTTATAACCTAGTGAAAAGAATACTTCTGAAACTAATTCATCAAACAACAATTGCTTCTCCCTAAAAGTAACTTCTCTAAAAAATTGTTTTAACAAAAATACTTTTCAAAAGCTAAACAGGCTCTAAGTAGCGGAGTAGGGCGGGGTCAGATGTGTCATTTCACAATAAAAAGGCTTCATAGTAGGATTGTGCATGGATCGAATCGAATCGGATCGGATCCGATTTAGTATATTACGGATTCTACAAAATGCAATCCGAATCCGGTCTGAATTAATAGTGGATCGGATTTTAAAGTTTGAATCGGATCAATATTTTGGATTTCGAATCGGATTATACATATTATTAAGGCTATTGCTAATCTAATCGGCTAATGCATCTGCCTTATCTGCTTCTTCTGTGTTCTGTGCTAATACAAACATCTCTTTGGTAGTTTAGTTTTTATCCCTTTTATCACATTGCATCTCTAAGAAAATATTTCTCTGGAGGTTCGAGTTGTTATGCCTCAAAGTTGCAAACTCATAACGTATATTTTCTTTGTAAAAGAGGCAATATAGCAAGAAAAACTCATGTTTATGCAATTATGAGGGTTCTATGGTACCAATATAGCTAAATCCAGCAATTGTCAAGGTAATAACTTGGAGGAAGATGTAAAGAAAGTACTAACTATCCGAAATTAAAGTTTACTCCCCCCGTTTCATATTAAATGAGGTACTTTTCTTTTTAGTCTGTTACAAAATAAATGACACATTTCTAAATTTGAAAATAATTCAACTTTAAACTCCTCATTTTACTCATTTTACCCTTAATGAGAAGCTTTTATAATCACACAAAAGTCATGGCCCCACAAAGCTTTACCCCTTAAGCTTTTAAGACCACAAATTTGAAAAGTCTTTCTTTTTTTTCCTTAAACTCTGTGCCGAGTCAAACTACCTCAATTGATTTGAAACGGAGGGAGTAGTATTTATACATGCTCTAATAATTTCAAATTTCGGATCGGATCGGGTTAAAATTATACCAATCCGAATCCGATCCGAATATCCGAAATTTTAATAAACATAATTCGAAATTGAGCGAATCGGTTCGGATTTCGGATATCCGATCCAAATGAACAGCCCTACTCCATAGTGTTTGCATGTCTTTGACGTGAGATTTAGAGCCCGTTTGAATATAAGATTTTTTTTTACTTTTTTCGATATTTTTTTATTTTTTTTGAAATTAGTGTTTGGGAAGTAATTTTCTCTTGAAGATAAATTTTGAAATTTTTCGAAAATTTAAAAAACTCTTAAAAGTTATTTTTCAAAATTTTCACTCAGATCACTTGCAAAACGTCAAAAACAACCCAAAATTATATTCATGCCCAAAGACAACTCTAATTTTCAAATAACATTTTCACTTAAATTTTTTTTTCACTTTTTGAAATTTTACAATTCTTATGTCCAAAACGCCCACTTAGGCTTCATACAAAAATGTTCACTTTTTTTGAAAAAAAACTTCTTTTAGTTTTAAATCAACATTTGGCCATGAAACCTTCAATTTTCACTTGAAGATGAATTTCGGAGTTTTTACAAGAAAAACTTCAAAAGGTCTAATTTTTCAAAATTTACTTCAAATCACTCTCAACAAAACACGCCCACAGTATTTTATATGTCCACAACACGGACTCTAACTTACAAATATCATTTTCATTTAATTTTTTTTTACTTGTACAATTTCTTACGTCCAAACGCCCACTTAAGTCGTCTACAGCGAAGCAAAGTAGATGTGATATTGAATCTGAATCTATTGACTGAACAAATTCTGTAGGCAATGAATGCGCCGACACTTCTGATTCACCGTCCACTTCACGCCGTGTCCCTATCATGTGTTCCCGCTCCATTCGGTTCCGTGACGGCGTAACCTTCCTTTTTATTTTTATTTGAAGAAGAAAAAAAGAAGCTACCGTCATATAAACGGCGGTTTGTCAATCTGAAAAGACCAAATCAAAGGACAAGACCTCATGGACGTAAAATTCTCATTTCAATCGACTTTACAAATCCCGCCAAAACAGCTAGATATATCTTTTATATTTCTTATCCTATTATTATTAATTGTCCAAATATAAATGAAGTAAAATAATTCATGTTTATATTATGGATGAAGATGACTTTATTTATAACAAAGACGGAGCTCGTGATGAAAAATGATAAGACTAGCCGGTCAATTTTTGGCTCGCATCCCAGACGTAGTTGAAATATTTGTGTGGCCTATGAATATGAAGAAATGATATGCTATAAGTAGGGGGTGTACATGAGACTGGTTCGGTTTTTATTTAAAATCAAACCAAACTAACTATATCAGATTGGATTGGTTCGGTTTTGTCGAGTTTTTTGGGTTTTCCGGATTTTTATGTTACGTGAATATTATTTCAATCTTACTTTATTAAAATTTTTATAAGTAAATATATGTTTAGTAAAAATTGAAAAACTTGACAAACATATGATCTATTTAAATATTTTTATGGTAGTATTTTGTTAATAACACATGATAGTTATTTTTTAGTCCCCTGACAATAATTTTTCGTTGATGTACACTTATAAGGTTAAATGAATTCAATAATTAAACATAAAAATCAACATGATACCTAATTAATGATAAATTCTATTTAATTTTAGATTATCAAAATACCACTTCCAATTTGAAAGAAAAAATATAAGAATTTAATAAATCTTGATATATCAACAAGGAAGAACAAAGAAATTGACGCATTTCAGTAACACTTGATAAGAAAGTGATCATATAACCCATTTTTTAAGGTTAGTAAAAATGGAGTACTTCATATTCTATTAAATATTACATTCTATAAGAGAATCCCAAATATTTCTAGAATTTTTATAAAGAAAATTCTATATAAAGTGTTAAAAGTATATATAAAAATTATATATTTATATGTCGGTTTGGTTCGGTTTTTTTTACTCAATACCAAACCAAATCAAACCAAACCTAGTCGGGTTTTTTAATCGGTTTGGTTGACTTTTCGGTTTGGTGCGGTTTTCCGGTTCAGTTTGTACACCCCTAGCTATAAGTATAACCTAGGGCTTTGCATAATATGATAAATATCGAATTATCGTTCCGAAATTAAAAATTTTGGTATTTGGTATTTGATATTTTGGTATTTGAAATGGTATTTGTTTAAGTTTTAAAAAATATTAATATTAGGTATGGTACGGTATTTTAAAATGAAACCGAAATACTGAAACCATACCAAAAAATATATTTTTTATTACACAATACTCATATTATCTATCTATATCTATATTTATTATAAAAGCACGAATACGATGTTGGTTGACCAAAATAGCCCTAAAATACATAAAACTATAGGTTATTTTGGTAAAAACATAGTAATAAAAATAGAGTTCTAATTAAGTATTGCCTCTTGATTTTAGTACAGAAGGAGTAAGGATCAGTAACTAATCATCTAATTAGAAAAGCACACATGATTTTACGAAACTTATATAATCTCAAATATCCATTACATCTTTCACCCAAGTTGATTTGTATTTTCATAAAAAATTGGAACTTAAGGTCGATACAAATTTATCATATTGCTTAGCGTTATTGTCAGCTTCTACACTATTAATGAGCTTTTATGAAGAAATTGTTTTGGTTATGCATAATTTATCATGTATCTTCTTCGCTTTATTTTTTTTTGGGTCGACCATATTATAGATTTTAAGGAGAAAGTCTAAAATTATCAGGTGAAAATTTCTTAGTTTGGTTTTATATTTCATTTTTCTAAAGCTCGAGTGATTTTAACTTTGGCATGGACGATTTTATTGGAGGAAGATACTATATAATATCATCATTGGCATAGATCCTCGCTCTTAATGTTTGTTTGTGATGCAAGTAATGATAATTGCGGTCTAGCTGGTATTATTTTTTCTATTTATGGAGTTAGGCTTTACTCGGCAAAAATTTTAATCCGTCATATTCCTCTTAAGTTTAATTTTATCTTATAATCTTTTTCCTCTTTGTTATTTAGCATAGATTTGAATCTAATAACTAACTTTAGATTGTTAAATTATGAAAACAATGAATTTGAAACAAATTTCAATAAGAAGTGCTTTAAGATCTGTTTCTTTTCACATGTATTTCTATCAAGTTTCCTTCGTTTTCCATTTGCAATATCAACTTTTTTTTTTGCAAATCATTCATGGGAAATTAATAAACAATAATAGAATTTAAAAGAAGCCTAGCCCAACCACAGTTTTGTTCATTACACAGTAATTTTTTTCTCACTTTTTAAGTATATTAATATCTTTGATAAATCTATCACAATTTGCAGTATTTGGTTGATTCTTTAACAAATTCAAAATAAATTAAAATAATGGTTAAATTCAAGACTCAAAATGGAAATACCGTAAGCAAGAGGACCTCTGGACTTATGCTTAATTTATAATTGTGATCTAATTAAAGTTTGTGAACAATGTGTACTGCTTCATGCGATGTTCTATACGAATTAAAGTCTTAATTCTAATTAAGATGACCTAACTACATTAACAATTATAATGTTCTAGGGGTATTAACTTAAGCGAGAAGAAAACCATGATAGGGTAGGGAGGAATCACTGAACAAATTAACATATAGGAAGCATAATAATTTTTCGGAATGTAGTCGAGGAGTCCATGAAACTGAAAGAGTTATAAAATAATTATTCTTACACACACTTAAAAAGAGTTTATAGGAACACCGAACCTTAGTATGATAAATAAATTAAGGTGATGAAGGTCCAGCATATCAAGTGAGCTGCTGAGTCTGAGACACAACCTTCTAAGAGTTAAAATCGGATTCTATGTAAAGAAAAGAGTGAAAATGGTAGGGCAGAATTTTTCACTTTAGTAATTAATTGTAACTTGTAGTTGTGGCGTTTATGTAATTAAAATAATACTTCAATTGAATTGAAAAACTAATATCTTTACTTAAATGTATGTACAAGAATATTTAGGATTCAATTTTCAAAGGAAATAATTATATGAGAAGAACATGTTTAAATTAGACATACATTAACTATCATAAAGAATTATAAACACAAGACAAAATTACATTACCAAATCATTGAAGAACATTTAATTTCAATTAAACCTTAATATTATAGGTGAGTGAGAAAGGGAAAAATAAAAACAAAAAGAGGAGAATAGAATAGAATGATGATCAAATTGTTAGAAATTATCGTCTCTTCTAGAGACTTCTAGTGTAGCCCACATATAAGGTAATAAATTATTTACCTTATCTCCCAAAGGAAATAATATATCAGATAATATTTTATAGTTATGCATATATGGTAATTTCTTTGATGGAAAGAAATTACCATATATTAGGAGTCTCTAGGGTAATTATAATTTATGGAGAAGTCCCCAGGGCTAAAGTATTTGCCTTAGAGTCCCTAGCCTACCTATAAATACGCATGTGACTCCATCGGTCTGGCACCCTGCGATAGGCACAGGCTAGAAGACTCCTTAGATTTTCTTTCAAGGTTCTTCCAAGGAATTCCCCACATCACTTGAACAACCATGGCTGAAGGTACGTTCCTATTAATATTCCGCTGTGTCGGCTCTGTGTTTGTGTTCGAATTTTTAACATGTGGTATCAGAGCCTGCCTTTTAGCTATGTTGTTCAGTGTTTATTGATGATGATTGTAATTTATCATGTTCCTGTAACATGAAATTTCTCAATTACATCGAGAAATTTTACTGTTTTGTCTTTGCAGTGTGTCGTCTCTGACCTTTATTTATATCTGAAACGTATAGTTACTCACATGAGGTTTGAAGTTTTAAATTAAGACTTGGATCCATGGCACACTGTGTGTATTTGACAATGCATTGTAAAGTAACTGTTGTTAGTCGGTGTTGTCCTTTTTTTTTTTTTTATTCTTGAGTTTCAATATTTTGAATACTTGCTGGACCTAAATATTTGTAGCCGATATAAATATAAAAGGTCTCATATTATTGTTTGTAATATGTGAGTTTGGTATTCTTGCATTGACTAGAATTAACAAACAATTGGTAAAACTTTTTAACAAACATTTATTTTGTATTATTTGAATCTACTTTACTTCTTAGTAGTGAAAATATCCTAGTCAAAGTTTATTCTTACAAAGTTGCTCTCATGACCATGCTTAGTTTTTCTATATATATGTTTAATAGGTCACATGGTTCTGAAGTTTCGTGACCTTTGCTCTTTACTTCCTCATCGAAATTTTGGAGTCTCTGTTTGTTATTCTAGACTAAAAATCAATGCACTATTCATAAGAAATTCAAGTGTTTTAGAATAACGGAAATTGACTAACTGTTCCTTTATAGTTATTTAAGTTCGTAACGTGTGAATTAATTATAAGAAATAACCTTTTGTATAGCGTTATGCTTATATCAACTAAGGAAACATTTGTTTAAGTTGATTGCTAAAGTTAATTATTCTAAGATGTCATTTTGAGTTTTCTTTTATATGATGTATTTAGGAGTGGCCACAGTATCTTGAATACTTAATATAAAAGAAATTGAGTTTATTAATCACATAACGTTTAGTGATTAAAAGTTATAATGACATCTATTTAGTCAAGTTATCTTATTAAAATGGTAACCCGGCCCTACAGGGAGGTAACCATTTTTGGTGAGATTAATTGGAATGAGATAGTAAACCTTTAAGTTAAATTATCTTATGCCCACAAGTACGGATAAATTTTTATATATTTTGGTTTACTAGTCTAATAAAGTTAGTAAATTCTATGGATGGGTTGCAACCTCTGCCAACAGGAAGGTCTAGAATTTACAATGAATCGGTATTTTACGCGATTCACCTTTGATGGATTGTACTTCATAGCTTATGTATGTTTATCCTTGTTTTGCAGTCTTTACCGCATTTCCTACTGCTATTTTTAATGAGAATGCTCGAATTCCAATGCTTTCTGGTGACAATTATGCTGAATGTAAGGAGAAAGTCCTTCTCACTTTAGGGTGCTCGGATCTAGACCTGGCACTCCGTGTGGATGAACCACCTATTCCCACGGAATCAAGTACGTCAGCTGCTAAGGCTAATTATGAGCGGTGGGAGCGATCTAATCGCTTAAGTTTAATGCTCATAAAAGCTCATATAAGCCAAAGCATTAGGGGTTCTATCCCTAATAGCGATAAGGTCAAAGCTTACATGAAGGCAATTGATGAACAATTCGTAAGCTCTGACAAGGCATTGGCCAGCACCCTTATGAAGAGGCTCTCAAGTATGACTTTCGACAGAAGTCGTATAGTGCGTGGGCACATTATGGAGATGAGAGACATTGCTGCTAAACTTAAGTCCCTTGAGGTAGATATGTCTGAACCATTTCTTGTGCATTTCATTCTCAACTCCCTTCCTGCGGAATATGGTCCTTTCAAGATCTCTTACAACACACATAAGGATAAATGGTCAATCAATAAGCTTTTGACCATGTAGAAGAAGAGAGGTTGAAGCATGAGATACCTGAAAGTGTTAATATGGTGACTCATGGTAAGAGAAATGCAAAGATGGGCAAAAGTGTTCCCATGAAGAAGAAAAGCACCTTCGACAAAGATGTTTGTTGTTTCTGTAAAAAGAAGGGACACTGGAAGAAGGATTGCCTGAAATACAAGAAATGGCTTGAGAAGAAAGGTAATTTTACCTTTGTATGTTATGAATCTAATTTTACTGAAGTTTCTGATAATACATGGTGGATTAATTCTGGTGCTACAATTCACATTGCCAAAATCATGCAGGGCTTTCTAACTTAGAGGAAGCCGATAGGAAGTGAACAATACGTCTATTCTGGCAATAGGACGCGTTCACGTGTGGAAGACGTGGGGACTTATAGGCTCATTTTGAAGGATGGTTTTCACTTAGATTTAGAAAATACTTTTTATGTTCCAGAATATTCTAGAAATTTAATTTCTCTTTCAAGACTATCGATTAGTGGATATGATTTGAATTTTCATTATCCTTCTGTGAAACTTTTGAAAAATAATAAAGTTATTGGTTTTGAAAATTTGAATGGAAATTTATATAAACTTGAGCTAGACCTCACATTTGAATGCAATGTTTTAACTTTGCACGATAAAGAAACTGGCACTAAGCGATGTATTATCAATGAGAACTCATCTAGTCTTTGGCATAAGAGATTGGGGCACATCTCTATTGATAGAGTCAAAAGGTTGGTTAATGATGGAGTTCTAAAAGCTCTTGATTTTTCTGACTTTGGGACTTGTGTGGACTGCATAAAGGGTAAGCAGACCAACAAATCAACTAAAGGTGCCGAAAAGAGTTCTCAATTACTTGAGATCATACATACAGACATATGTGGACCTTTTCCTACCCCTTGCTTGGATGGTGAGAGATATTTTATCTCGTTTATTGATGACTATTCAAGATATATGTATCTCTATTTTCTGTTTAACAAATCAGAAGCACTTGATGCTTTTAAAGTTTACAAAACAGAAGTAGAGAAACAAACTGGTGCTCAGATCAAAATTGTAAGCTCTGATAGGGGTGGAGAATATTATGGTAGGTACACAGATAAGGGACAAGTTTAGGGTCCATTTGCTGAGTTCCTTGAAAGTGAAGGTATAATTGCTCAATATACCATGCCAGGAACACCACAACAAAATAGTATGGCAGAAAGAAGGAACCTGACATCAATGGACATGGTAAGAAGCATGATTAGCAGATCAAGTTTACCTTTATCCTTATGGAGTGAAGCCTTACAAACCGCTGTGTATATTTTAATTAGGGTTCCATCCAAGGCTGTCCCCAAGACACCTTTTGAGTTATGGAAAGGATGGAAACCTAGTTTATACAAATTTACACGTTTGGGGATGTCCAATTGAAGTGAGGGTTTATAACCCATAACTAAATAAGTTGGATAAAAGAACAATAAGCGTTATTTTATAGGCTATGCGGTTAACTCTAAGGGATTTAGGTTTTGTTGTCCTTCTCATTCTCCTAAAATTATTGAAGCTAGAAACGCTAAATTTCTTGAGGAGCATCAAGAGAGTTGGAGTGGTTTGACTCAAAGGGTGGAATTGGAAGAAATAAGGGAACCAGCTGTGGTACCTTTATATATTGGGAACTTGAATGTTGCTTTGAAGAATTCTCATGAATTATCTTAACAACAACAAGTTCAAGAGCCACCACCACTTGAGGAGCCACATGAAGATAAACCCGCTTTACCTGAACCCACTAAAGAAGTGTCTGAACCAGTGAGAGTGAGAAAATCCTCAAGAATTCGAAAATCAGCAATTTCTAGCGACTATGTTGTATATCTCCAAGAGTCTGATTATGATATTGGACTAAAAGATGATCCATGCTCGTTTTCACAGGCCATGAGTGGAGAAAACTCCACACTTTGGTATGGTGCTATGAAAGAAGAGTTAGAATCTATGGCTAAAAACAAAGTTTGGGATCTCGTCGAATTACCAAAGGGATCCTCTACCATAGGTTCCAAGTGGGTCTTTAAAACTAAAAGAGACTTATCGGGTAATATCGAACGATATAAATCCAGACTGGTAGCCAAGGATTCATTGAGAATAATCATGGCATTAGTAGCTCATTTTGATTTAGAGTTACATCAAATGGATGTGAAAACAGCTTTCCTGAATGGAGATCTTGAAGAAGAAGTATACATGAGTCAGCCTGAAGGATTTTTTGATAAGGACAAAAGTCACCTTGTTTGCAAGTTGACTAAATCCATTTATGGGCTAAAGTAGGCTTCCCGCCAATGGTATATTAAATTTCATAATGTTATTTCTTCATCTGGATTTACGGAGAACATCATTGATCAGTGTATATACCTTAATATAAGTGGGAGCAAATATATTTTTCTAGTCCTATATGTGAGTGATATTTTGCTTGCAAGTAGTGATTTGGGATTGTTGCACGAGACTAAACAGTTCCTTATCCAGAATTTTGAGATGAAGGATATGGGTGAAGCCACTTATGTGATTGGCATAGAGATTCACAGAGACTGATCCCAAAGATTACTTGGAGTGTCTCAAAAGGCCTACATTGAAAGAATTCTGGAAAGACTCGGGATGAAGAACTCTTCACCTATAGCAGCACCCATAATTAAAGGTGACAAATTCTCATTGAATTGATGTCCACAAAATGCATTGGAAAATGAGCAAATGAAAGACATTCCCTATGCTTCCCTTGTTGGGGGTCTTATGTATGCACAGGTCTGTACTAGACCTGATATTGCTTTTGCGATAGGAATGCTTGGCAGATATCAAAGTAACCCTAGCCTTAACCATTGGAAAGCTGGTAAAAGGATCTTGAGATATTTGCAAGGAACCAATGATTTTAAGCTCACATACAAATGCTTTGACTCATTGGAGGTGATTGGATATTCAGACTCTGATCTGGGTGGATGCAAAGGCACTGGTAAATCTACTTTAGGATACATTTTCCTTCTTGCTAGAGGTGTTGTGTCTTGGAGAAGTGTCAAGCAGACCATTGTTGCAACATCCACAATGGAAGCTGAATTTATAGCATGCTATGAAGCTACATCACAGGCGTTATGGTTGAAAAACTTTATTTTCGGCCTTAGGATTGTCGATTCCATTTCAAGGCAATTGAGAATTTTTTGTGACAATTCAGCTGCAGTTTTCTTTTCTAAGAATAATAAAAGCGGCAGCCGAAGCAAGCACATCGACATAAAGTACTGGATGGTTAGAGACTATGTGAAGAAGCAAGATGTGAATTTTGAGCATGTTAGTACTACTTTGATGATTGCTGATCCTATGACTAAAGGTCTGCCGGCTAATATTTTCAAGGATCAAGTAACCCATATGGGGCTTAGTAGCTCAATTTAGTCTTGCTTTGCTCTCTAACAGTTTGTCTACACATTATGTTTATTTTCATATACATGACAGTGCACACTTTTGGTTTTTCATGTATTATTTGTGATCATTGGATCAATAAAGTTGGATTCTGAATGACTTATATTAAGTTCATTCATAAAGTTGTTAGACACTTTATTAGAATATATTGTGCATTGTAATACATGGAAGGAAGTGTTTGTTTAAAAGCATGACCGCCATGATTCGTGTAATAATATATTCTAGTTAAAATGATTGTTGCATAACTTTTAATTGAGTGATAAAGTTTATGGCCATATTATATGTTTATCTCTCATAAAGGATTATATGATTTTAATATGTGGGCCACGTGGGAGAATGTTAGAAATTACCGTCTCTTCTAGAGACTTCTAGTGTGGCCCACATATAAGGTAATAAATTATTTACCTTGTCTTCCAAAGGAAATAATATATCAGATAATATTCTGTAGTTATGCATATATGGTAGTTTCTTTGATGGAAAGAAATTGCCATATATTAGGAGTCCCTAAGGTAATTATAATTTATGGAGAAGTCCCTAGGGATAAAGTATTTGCTTAAGAGTCCCTAGCCTACCTATAAATACGCCTGTGACTCCATCAGTCTGGCATCCTACGATAGGCACATGCTAGAAGACTCCTTAGATTTTCTTTCAAGGTTCTTCTAAGGAATTCTCCACATCACTTGAACAACCATGACTGAAGGTACGTTCCTATTAATATTCCGCTGTGTCGGTTCTGTATTTGTATTCGAATTTTCAACACAAATATTTATATGCATAGATAGACTGCAGGGCTAACATACATTATTAGAATGTTCTTTATATATATCTTGATATACCAAGGATTAAAAGTTTCTTCTCATTCTCATAGTAAAAAGCCACAAGAAGAAGCAAGTTCTTATAGTTTAATATGCAAAGTCTTCTCATATGCCTATAGAAGTCTTCCTTACTCGCTTTGTTCCTATATAATGAGTCAGGGCTTGGGTGAATTCAATCTTTTTATATTTCAGCCTTTTTTCTCCTTTCAGGGAGTTAATGCGAGTATTTTAGTTTGTTAGTATTAAAACGCATCTACTATTCCGTTATGAGGGAAAGGAGTAAAAAGCAACTATGTGAAGTAAAAGAGATGTCGTCGACTAATACTAAGAATCTAACATTTTAAATGTAATAGTGATTAAACATATATATATTATGAATTAGCTACAAATGTGATATCTTTAATATCTTCATATACAAGATATAAGTTGCATGAAATTAACATAGTTCACTATCAATCTAAGTAATTGTACCGTACACTTCTAAATTTATTCTCTTACTTTACATATTGCCCTTCTTAGTTGGGGTGCTACGTGTGAAACACGTACATAGAAACTAGTTAATTATTACATAAATATAAAAATTTAAAATTTTACTTTTCTTTATCTCTAAGCTTATCAATTAACTTTAAGCAAGTACCAAGATATTTCTAATGATCAAATTTATTCTTTTATGTGCAGTTTTCTCCATCTAGGTTAATATTTGCTAGTTTTGGACAAAACTTTTGTCAACAAATATTTTTAGTTTTGTACTTTTGAGTATTCTAATTTAGAATATTACAGTCTATGACTCTACGCAATAGTTAGTATTCAAACCGAAGTTACCAAACCGAATAAATCGAAACCGAATCATACCGAATTTAATTAGGTACGGTATTGGTATAGCGTTTAAGAAACCGAATACCCAAAATGCCGAACCGAAATGTTTAAATACCGTACCGTACCGACCGACGAACACCCCTACTATAACCAGCTACGTTTCAATATAAAAAAAATTCATGTTTTTATATTAATATTTTATTTTTTTGAATTTTTTTATAAGGAGATCATATGTGTTTGACCAAAAAGTGTCAAGTCTTTTAGTTAAACTAATTAAATAAGATTATAATGGGTAAATCCTAGTTAAACATAATAAATCCTAGATTTGAGATTGGTAAATATGAATAACGTAAAATCAAAATTAAAGCTATTTAATACCAAAGGGGTGTTTAATGATATTGTTATGAATGTGTGAGGGAGTAATGCCAATCAATAAATATATTAAATGGCAATAAATGTAAATAGAGAGGATGATTCACCCAGATATTCAGTGAGATGGATGATTATCTCTATGATAATGATGTAAGACAAACAAACGTGAGAATATAGAAAGCTTTCTCGGATCTGATGTGAGAAAGTTTTGGAGCAACAACAAATCGAATCTTTTTGTAAAAGCAATGTTTGTAATTTACTTGAGAGTCAAGTTTTCAAAAGAGAGCTTATCATATGTAGAATATTACATGCATTTTTCTTCTTTCTCTATTACTATTTATATGAGATATTTCCTTACTTAACAGTAAGTACAAATGCAGAGAATATTTCTCTAAAATATCTTTTTACTAAACTAGCCCGACCTCGATCCTAATTACTCAGCTCGCCAACACGTTGCTTCTTAAGCATGACCTCGGCCTAATCGGCTCTTATCCTTTCTTATACGATTTTGACCATACAATATGCAACACAATAATAATTAAGTATCGGTCCTAAATACGTTAGCAAATCTTATCATTAACTATAATGACGCCTTAATTTCAAAAGGTGAATGTTCTAGTATATTATAGTGATAATAATATTAAAAGTTTCTAATATTATAAGATACAAAATAATGTGTTCTCGTCATATAAAATAAAAGTGAAAAGATGCGTTCTATATAATAGTAAAATAATATTAAAAGTTTTTTAACAAGACTAAATCATATTCCAACTATATGAGAGAAATTCTCGTCCGGTCAGAAACTAGAAAAGAAAAAAGGAAAAGATTTTTCCGCAAAAGATTTTTTGATTTTCCCGCCCAAAAAGAAATGCTATGACTAATAAGCAGTCGTTATCAGTAGGTAGCTGTTGTCAGTGGAACAAAGCTTTCGTTTCTCTTCATTCGAAATTTGAACTCATATGTAATAATATATCAACGGTAAGATTTGCATCTCTTTGTAGCTGTCTCCCATTCCCTCCCTCTCAATCAATTCCAAATTTTTGTACTCCATATCTTTTCCACTTCTCCCAAATTACAACAACAAACACAAATTCAGTATATTTATAAAAATATAATTTGATAAAGATAGAGATGCTAGTTTTGGTAGACTCTCGACTCAAGAAATAATAAAAATAAAGTAGCAAATACTTCATCCGTTAACTTTTACTTGATATGTATACTAAAAATATATTTTTATTTTTACTAGTCACTTTACGCATATCAAGAGAAGATAATTTTTTTTCCTGTTATACCCACAGTATTTATTACTCATTTCAAATCATTTTCTCAAATCCAATAAAATATGCATCAATTAATATGAGTATCATAGTAAATTATACACTACATTTATTATTTCTTAATGGGCGTGAAAAGTCAAAATATGCCAAGTAAAAGTCAACGGAGGGAGTAACATGCAATAGTAACAATAATGTATTATGATAACGGCACGAATGACACAACAAATACTAGTAAACATTATCTTTCTCCGTTTAAATTAAACATTATCTTGTTCGAATTTTTGAATTTTGGGGAGGACTTGAGCTGCCCTTTATAGACGAGCTATTAAACTAATCGATTTATGATCGTATTCAATTTTAAGCATAGGACAACAACAACAACAAATTCAACTTAATTCCATAGACGACGTGAGGAGGAAAATGTGTACGCAGCCTCCCTTCCCAATAAATTCTATGTTTACCCAAATTTCTTTACATAACTTGAGACGAAAGAATTATACATTTGAGAGGTGTAGACCCATAACGGGAAAGGAAAATGGAGGGTTAAACAAGAATTCCTTGCTCTTTACATTATTAAAATGTGATGTTACACTTTTTCTAATAAACTAGAATTCATCACTCAATTCATATGACTCCTTTGATTTATCCTTTTTTGTTCTGCTGCTCTTTTGATTCTATTTTATATGACTGTTTTATAGACGCTTAACAAAAATGATTTTATTTTGCATTTTGATAATTTTCTTTTATAATTTTAAATTTATCACTCTTAATGATATGCTCTTATTCTAATGAAAATATCATATGTTTAACAACACATATTTTAACGTTACTTTTGCTATGTACTTAAAATATTTTTTTTAAACTTTATTTGTCTGGAGTATTTAACAGACAGGAAGTGAAGAACTTAGCATCCTTTAACACAGTCCGAGAAATATGAAAAATACAATACGAGCATTAAATAATACTAATAGAATTATTTAGTGTACATATATTTTTTGATAAATATCTAGTTTATTTATTAAAAATAAGATATGCAAAGTATTAATCTAATAGCCTGTTTAGCCAAGTTTCTTTTTGGCTAAAAGTGCTTTTTTTTTTTTTTTGCCAAAAGCACTTTTGGCCAAAAATTGAGGTGTTTGGCCAAGCTTTTGGAAGGAAAAAAAATGCTTTTGAGGAGAAGCAGAAGTAGTTTTGGAGAAGCAGAAAAAGTAGCTTCTCTCCAAAAGCACTTTTTTGAGAAGCACTTTTGAAAAAAATATACTTAGAAGCAGTTTTTTAAAGCTTGGTCAAACACTAATTGCTGCTCAGAAGTGCTTTTCAAACTAATTAGCCAAACACAAACTGCTTCTCACCAAAAGTACTTTTGAGAAAAACACTTTTAAAAAAAAACACTTCTCAAAATAAGTTTATTTTTATAGCTTGGCCAAACGGGCTATAAATCATGTATTTGATTTTAAAATAGAGAATTTCTTTTCCCGTGGAACTTGGCCTTGTAAAAGGACTTTGGAAGAAAGGTTCGGAGAAAGACAATTTTGTCATTTAAAATTATTTTATCTCGGGATTAACTTTCCGGGGATTGTTATTCCCGAGTATGGTATAAATTATAATACCAAAGCTAATCCTGAATTGCTTATAGCGAAAACAAAATATTGTACAAACTCGAGATTTATAAATAATTTCACATCTTATCCCAGTTTTATTATCCCTAATCGAGAAATTATATTTTGAGCGAGACTCAACCAACAAAACTTATATGAGGCACCATAAGTTATTAGACAAATGGAAAAATGGGTCTCACATTGTAGACTCCCTCTTTTATCTCTCTAGCACGAGGAAAAGACCCATATAGTCCCTTGTGTATAGGGCTTGACATATTTTTGTCCTTTATCTATGCTACTGAACACAATTAGTCCCTTATGTTTGAAAAACGTGGACACACTTGGTCTAAGTAGACGGAAATGTTAAAATGAAACGGAATGTCAATCAGTAGCGATCAAGGTCGTTGTAGGGACCTCCATTGAAGTTCAAAACACATTGTCAGTAAGCTTTTGATGCTATTTTACGGCAATGAGGGGTGTTTGACCCTATTTCCGCAGTCGATTGAGGTAGAAGTCATCAATAGCCACACCAGAAACAATCAAGGGCATTTGCATCTATACCCGTTTTTTGTGTCACATTTTAATCAGTGCCCGCTTTGCAAAAAAAATTGCAAGCGTATCCGCTTTTTCACATAACTTCAGCATGCGGGGCTGAAGTAGCAAAGGCAATCACACAAAACTTCAGCATTTCAGTAGCCGGACCTGAAGTTCAGCTCTAGAGCTGAAATTTTTGTTTTGTAACTCGCGAAAGTTTGCCAGTTATAAAATAAAAACTTCAGCTCTAGAGCTGAAGTTTTATTTTATAAGTTTTTATTTAGTAACCGGGAAACTTCAGCTCTAGAGCTGAAGTTTTTTTTTATAATCGGCAAACTTAAGTTTTTGTCTTTGTAACCAGAAAACTTCAGCTATAGAGCTGAAGTTATTTAGTTCAAAATAACACTCTTTTCACATAACTTCAGCTATAGTTCTATTTAATTACTACTAATTATTTCCCCACAAACTACAGAACCTTAAATTTACTACATTATCAACAACTGTAGTATTCTACGCAAGGCAAAGAAGAAAGAAGAAGATGCATTCTGTGAAGGAGAAAGTAATCAACGCAGTGGAGAAAGCAGCAGCAAGGACAAAGGAAGAGGTAAGCAACGCAACGGAGAAAGCGAGCTGAAGTTTTTTAAAAAGTAGGTACAAGTTAAAAAATTTTAAAAAAATGGGTATAAGTTAAATGGGGGCGACCAAATAGGACGCCCCGTGCAATTTCTACGACAATCAAGACAAAGTTAATGGGAGTCTTTCTGTTCACCCTTTGATGTCAAATATTGCAGTATTTCTCAACGGTCTTCCACCAGGCCATCGAAGGATTTATTTCAGCTGAAGTTGAAGAAGATAGGGAGCTGATAAAATCAGAGAAAAGAGCTCTTTGGAATAACTTGAATTTTGCAAATATAGCAAATAAGATTAATAGCGTTATTGCTAGATTGGGCTTCTGTGGTACAGGACAGGCTTATTTTGCTGGTGGTTAACTAGAGCAACAAGCTTTCTTGAAGCAAAGTGCACGTTGATGAATAGCAAATTTTTTAAAATGAAATAGGTCTTTCTCAACTAAGAAAGAAGAGGCTTTTTCTTCTTTTTGCTACTCTTTTGGACTATAATAGGAAGCTCAAGGTTTGATGGAGTGTTCTGCTAGTTGGGATGGAATATAAGAGAAGATCATCAAAGGATGATTCTTCCTCTGTTGTGAATAGTGATTCTTCCTCTGTTCTTCCTCTTTAAGTGAATGTAAATGTATTTTGAAATCGGGGAAAGGATTCAGCATGGAGAAATTAGTGTTATTCTACTGTTCATTTAAGTTTTGTGAAAATGCATCTCTGTTCTTATTTTGTATGTCCCGTGCGAGTTACTGGAGAAGAGATCTGGATTTCTTTGTTTTGTTTTATCTTTTTTTAACTATTGAACCGTTAAAGTTGAGGATCTTTCCGTTAGGCTTAGGGTTTTCTCTGGACCTCAACCAAATGTGTCCACCTTTTTCAAACATAAGAGACTATTTGTGTTCAGTAGCATATACAAAGGACAAAAATATGTCAAGCCCTATACATAAGGGACTATATGGGTCTTTTCCTCTCTCTAGCACTAACGTGTTCCCATTTAATTACACTTTCTAGTACTATCATTTTAGTGAATGACAAAATGAAAAACCAGTCAATTTTACTTCTCTCTTCTTCACATCTTCTCCTCTATCTTTTCAGAAAGAAACTGAGCAGGTAGATTTTTAGGGTCGTTTCTTCGTCTAAGCTTGTGTAAAATCAAGATTCGAGAAGATGAATTACTTAAAATTTCTATATTGCTGAATTTTTAAAGAGAAAAAAAGGATGGGTTTAATACATTTTGGTGGGAGAATCAGTGATTCTTTGTAGCTGATTAGTTGATGATAGGCTATAATTGCATATTTTAGTCGATTATTACACTCAAATTTACTGCACTTTGATTGAGTTTGAGCTTTAATCGCTAGTGTTTTGCACTAACTGTGTGTTTTATGCATTGTAGGAGTGATTCCGAACTATATAGATGTTATGGAATGAATTCAAGTAATTTGGAGCTTTGAAGTCTAAGTAAAAGCTCAAGGAATTAAGCCGGAATCGTGTTTGGGGATCAACGGAAGATAGTTAGAGCGAACAAAGAATCGAGTAGGCATATTGCGCACTGTCTAGTAAAATGGACATAACTTTTTGCTCAGAACTCCATTTGGGCTCCACAATATATGGTTGGAAAGCTAACTCATAGGGATACAACTTTCATGTTTTACGTTTTTTCAAATTCCAAACGGAACGGCGCAAAACGCACAAGATTTGAGCCAAAACGAACGAAACCGGGAAAAAAGGGCCAGTTGGGCGCCACAGGCAGCGCCTGGCGCCACCTGTGGCGCCAAAAACAGTATGCACAAATATTTGGGCGCTATGGAGGGTGCCTGGCGCCGGGCTGGGCGCCGGTGAGGTGAAATGTGTCCTATTTCGCCCGGGACAAGGTTATTTCGGCCCTAGACCTACCCAACACGTATAAAAGCAAGACTAAACCTATTTTTGAGGAAAAAAAGGACGCCACTTTGGTGATATCTAACATATTTTGAAGGGAGTTTCACGTGGAGGAACATACACCACGCTTGGAGGAGGCTTCAACTAGTTTTTCTTCTCTTCTCTTCTTTTAGTTTCATAGTTTATTTGTTCTAGAGTTGTTGGGTGCTACATGAACGTTGTAGTTTGAAGCTTGAATTGTTCTTATTATTTTATCATATTGGTTTATTTATTCAATCTTGCGCTTAATTATTTGATTGCTTGATCACCAATTGAATACTATCTACGAATCTAGGATTGAACTCGGGAGAGGGAATTCTAGGCTGCATATAAGATTGGGTAGAGCAAGATCTTAACTCTTAGGGGGAGCGGATTTGCGGTTAGGATAGGAATATACCTAATCGCCTTGCTTGGTTATTATACGGGAATTATAAATGCGTTCTTGTTAATCCTAATTCCATAGGAATATAGGCGTTAGGTTAGCTTGAATAGGCGAGTTGTACTTCCGGAGAAGGCTACGAGCAATATTAACCCCGTCAATCAATAAACTAGATAAATTAGTTAGACAATTTAAGTGGAAAACTCAACGGGATTGTTAGCTAACCCATAACTTTAGAATATTCACTCACATTGAATTCGTCTCTATAATTCGCCAACTTGTTTTCTTTAATCTTTTAATTTGTTACTTCTAGATTAAATTTTAGTTAAATATTCATAGTTTAGGATTCGCTTGAATAAATTAATTGTTTGGTTTAATTTAGTTGATAGTTAATCACAAGTCCCTGTGGGTACGATATCTGGACTTAAAATCCTATATTACTTGTCGACCACGTATACTTGCGTGTGCGTTTGGGAGCAACAAGTTTTTGGCGCCGTTGCCGGGGACTTAGAAATTAACTATTCTAGTAGATTAGATTTTTACTTTTGCCTATTCAAGTTTCTTTTTTTTAATCTTAGTTTAATATTTTATTATCTTTGTTGACATGGCATCTTGGAATGACAATTGGTCAAATATTGGTTATTCTTATTATAGTGATGCTTGTCCATATTGTGGAGGACCACACTTGTGGCAAAATTGTGCATCTCAATTTGATGTGTGGCATTTTTGTAATATGTGTGGTGGTCAAGGTGGCCATTGGGATGGTTGTCCTAATTCTTATTATCCTTCTCAGAGTTCTTATTATAATATTTCTAATAATGTTTATGAGTTTGATAGGAGCAAGGAAGTGGAGGATATGGAAAGCATGGCTCGTATTATGGACATGATGAGGCAAGTAGTCGAGCAATAAGATGAAATTCGAAAGGCTGCACAAAGAATTAGTGCAGCAATCATGAGAATGAAGGCCGAGGCGAAGGAAGTGGCTGAAGAGAGCGAGTTCCCACCAGAAGATAATTTAGAAGAAACAGATATAGTGAGCTAATCTTGGCTAGAGGAACAAGCTCAACTGATAAAATCTCATGACTTTCTACGTGGGTCTTTCAAATATGAAAGAACAACTAATAGAAGGAAGAACTGAGCTCAGGCAAGAAATCGACCAATTTGGCAGCTCTATTCGCTACGTGGATGCAGAATTGAGTGCAAAGATTGATGCGTGTAACGCCCAACAATTTAGTGATGAGTTGTGTGAAGCTGAAAAAGATCTTCTAGGCCAAATTGAGGAGCTAAAACGAGAATACCAATCATTAGACCATGCTTTTGTTAATGATGCCAAGGTTGATGAAGAGTGCGAAATTGAGGATGTCAAAAATAATACAATTTTGGAGTTAGAGCGTATTGGACCTCATTCTAAATATTTTTCAAAATTGTGTTTGGTTGGTGACATAGAAATTGATCCATTCGAGCATATGGAGAATTCAATAAATGAGGAACAAAGTGTTTATATTCTGAAATTTGCGATGCCAAGGAGACAAAACGACATCCCGCACTTAAAAGCCAAGAAGTGCAAGATGCGATATTATTTACTTGGTTCCTTTATTTTCATACCACCGCCCCAGGAACGTGACACAAAAATTGATGCAAAATTGGGGGCGCAATTCATATCCTCAAAGTGGAAGAAAAAGTGGTGAAAGTGATGGCGTCGTGCCGCGACGTTAAATAAGGCGCTTGTTGGGAGGCAACCCAAATTTTTTTCTTTTATTTTATTTTATTTTATTGTGTTAATATTTTTTTTGTAGTATTATTTTTGTATTTTGTAGGAGTACGGGCATGGAATCAAAGACAAGAGGCATGTGCAAAAGCGAGCAGGTGGTTGAAACTAAGTGTGAGGTACCCGCACAAGGGATCATACTAGGGAAAAGTCTGAGTATCCCGTGAGCTGCTAATTCTTCGGCCTTTGGCCTACCAGGGAGTTTCTTTTAGCCTCTTGTTATTTTTAGTGTGCATTGAGGACATTGCACAATTTTAAGTGTGGGGTGAGGAGATTGTCTGTGTGATTTTCTGTGCTATCTTAGCTTAGTAATAGTACTCGTTCTTAGTGTCGTTGTAGTACTCGTTCTTAGTGTAGTAGTTTTTGTTAAAAAAAAAAATTTAGAAAAAGTTCTGACTTTTCCCGACGATGGATCTTTTGGACAATTTTCTTGAGGGATAAAAGTCCGATTAAAAATATCAAAAAGTTTTTTTTAGGATAGTTAGGTAGTATCCCTTGGTTTTTCTTTGGGCGCCGGTTCTTTTCCAAGGGTGTAGCTCGAACCGGGTACTTTATTTCTATTTTTTTAGGAGTAGTTTAGGAAGAAACTGAGTCGCTCTGAGATACTCATTGACATGGTTGATGCTGGCACAATAGGCTATGACATACATTCTGTTTTCCCGTATATTTGGTGTGAATTGTGAAGCCTAAGTAAAGTAAATAGCCTATTTTGTGACGCCTTTTCTCAGTTGTTTGACTTGTACACTACATAGTGCAATATTGCTTAAATTTCTTAATTATGTGTGCTTACTTGACTTGAGAATTGAATAGAACTGTCTTGATTGAGTCATGTGCAACGTGTGTGTGAGCAATTGTGATTTTCTATGCTATCCTGTGTAGTCTAGAACTTGCCCCGTGTGTTAATTGAAGAGAAATTATAAGTGTGCTAATCTAGGAGATGACGTAGGCATTTTCTTGCTTGATCATGGATGTGCTTGTCACATAAAAATAAAATTTTCCGTTGCTAGCCCCTTTGAGCCTATAGACCTTTCTTTGGCACCCACATTACAAGCCATACCCCTATTTTGTTCTTAATTTGATATTGATTGAACCTTTACCTCCTAAGGCACTTAGGCGCTAAAAGAAGTAAGGTGAGATATTGGGGAGTAGTTTTCGAGTGGAACCATGGAAGGGCCCGTTGGTGCACTAAAGTTGAAATCAAAGACACTAGCCAAGGAACTTTATTGTATGGAGTGTGTGAAAAAGAAAAAAAAAAGAGAAAGGAAAAGAAAAATTGAAAGTAAAGAAAAAAAATGATAGTGAAAGTATGTAGAAAACACCTCCAATTCTTAATAATTTGTGCTAGTGGGAGTATAGAAGTGCTTGAATGAAGGTAAGGGCTATGTTGTGTATGGCAAGTGATTTGGTTGAGAAGAATATGTGCTTGAATTGTGAATGTAGTGTATTAAAGTGCTTAGGAGGGAGCCACTATTTCTAATTGTATCCTACCCGTCCCTTAGCCTACATTACAACCTTAAAAGTCCTAATTGATCCTAGATTTGGCTAGCTTAAATTAGTAGAGATATACACTACGGGCAAGCTTATGGTACGACCACGGGATGCATATGAATTCTTTGTGAGAGTGAGTGAATTTGGTTCAATTGTGCGATGTCCTTAATCTATATTCAAAAGTATATTTGAATGTATGGACTATCTATAGTCACTCTTTTGTTTGTTGGTAAGAGCACATGATCTCATGAATGATTGATAATGTTGTAAACTTTCTTGTTAGGTAAGTCCATGAATTGAGGTGCTTAGTGGTTACAAGTCGGCTTTTGAGGTTGGGTGGTGACAAATAGGTTGTTGGTATTGATTGAAGTGAAATATTATACTTGGGCATGCTTAGACGGGAATAATGTGAATTTTTGTGTGTTCATGCTTGTGTGCCGGTATTGATCATAGTCTAGGGTATAGTGTGTGGGTAAAAATTAAAGTACTCCTCTATAATTGATACTTGTACGTATTTGGGGGTTTATTAGATAGTTACATTGCTCGAGGATGAGCAACATTTAAGTGTGGGGTGTTGATGATAGGCTATAATTGCGTATTTTAGTCGATTATTACACTCAAATTTACTGCACTTTGATTGAGTTTGAGCTTTAATCGCTAGTGTCTTGCACTAACGGTGTGTTTTATGCCTTGTAGGAGTGATTCCGAGCTATATAGATGTTATGGAATGAATTCAAGTGATTTGGAGCTTTGAAGTCTGAGTAAAAGCTCAAGGAGTTAAGCCCGAATCGTGTTTGGGGGTCAACGGATGATAGTTAGAGCGAACGAAGAATCGAGTAGGCATATTGCGCACTGTCTAGTAAAATGGATATAACTTTTT
>NC_031989.1:44342284-44346777 GCF_001879085.1 Nicotiana attenuata
GTTAAGTTACTCCAAACTAAATCTCTAAACAAAGCAATTTTAACTTACTAAGACAGTTCAATCAAGAGCTGTTCAATTGAGGCTCATATTGTTTGCTTTTCATACGAGTTGCGAGTTATAGACACATGAGCATTAGCAAATGAGAATATGTGCATGCAAATATTGTTGTTGTCCGACCAAAAAAAAAATATATATATTGTTGTTGCATTAGCACAGATGGGCGGATTTAGGGGGTGGGAAGGGTTTCACCCGAATCCCCTTCGCCGAAAAATTACACTGTAGATATAAGGCAAAATCCAGTATATGCCTTTATATATTGTTTTGAATCCTCTTGACACATTCCAATAGCATAGCTTGGTGGTCAAGTGAATCAAAATCTTTGTTAGGTCACTAGCTTAGCCATAGTCTCTTTTAATTTTTTTAACTTTTTTNAGTCAATTTATTTGTTATTACATTTAGTTAGATAGAGTATGTATTTAGACACGTGTAAATTGATGAGTTAGTTAGAGGATGATGTGTATACAGGGTGTTGGTTAGTCAATGTAACTGTACACTTTCTCATTCTTCTGAAATGAAGTGAAACTTCTCTCTACCTCTCTAATCTCTTTTCAATCCAACATCAATTGCTTATTCGATTCACACAAATCTTTATGGTATCAGAGCGGAAGATCGCGATTGCGATACGAATCTGAGGACCTTGATAATTCCACAATAATCACGATCTCAATTTGCAGCTTGAGAGGAACAATTGAAAATGGCGGCAAAAACAGATCTAGACCACAGTCATCCTCTTTTTCTTCACCCGTCGGACACTACCGGAGCTCCGATTATTTTGATTCAGTTGACTGGTTCTGAAAATTACTCCAACTGGAGTCGTGCGATGGAGATCCAGCTGTTAGGAAAGAACAAGCTGGGATTAATCGATGGTACTCTGAAAAAAGGAGATTTTATTGAAGAACTAGGTCATCAATGGGATAGGTGCAATGCAATTGTCCTAGGGTGGATTATGAGCTCAGGTTCAAAGGATTTGATTACTGGGATACTGTATGCAAGAGATGCGAGAAAAGTGTGAGAAGATCTGAAAGAGAGATTCGATTAGGTGAACACTTCGCGGGTCTATCAATTACAGAAGGCTATAGCAACAATAAATCAAGGAACAGATTGTGTTTCGATATATTTCTCTAAACTCAAAAACTTGTGGGATGAATTTGACAGTATGGTCCCACCTCCATGTGGATGTGATAGGTCGAAGAATTTCATTGAGTTTATGGAAAAGCAAAAGGTACTGAAGTTCTTAATGGGTCTGAATGACAGTTATGAACATGCTCGCAGTCAAATTCTTATGACTAGCCCAACACCAAGCATCAACAAAGCATATGCAATGCTTATTGAAAGGGAAAGTCAGAGATCTGTGGCTAATACCTCTGCTGTGGGTGAAGGTGTTGACCTAGCTGCCCTGCTAGCTGGTAAAGGAGGAGGCTACCAGAACCACCAAAAGCAGAAGAGAAACTGGAATGTGCAATGTGACTTTTGTCACATGAAAGGGCATACAAAGGAGGGATGCTACAAAATTATTGGTTACCCTCAAGACTTCAAGAATAAGAAGAAGGGGAACACAAATACTGCATATAATGTTCAGGTTGAAAACTTTAGTCCTAACTTTGCAGGTGTTGATGAAAGGAGAGGAGAAATACCAGAAACAATCAAGGAAGGAAATTGACAAAGAGCACCACAACTTACATCGGATCAGTATGATCAGATTGTCAAATTGCTCAGCAAGGACACTCAAAAGGATATGATGGCTAACATGGCAGGTACAGCCCATTCCTTTATGGCTAAAATGACAAAAGGGAGTTGGATAGTTGATACAGGTGCTACAAATCATATGGTAGCAGATTTAGGAATGCTAATTAATATTAAGAATATTAGCCCTACTAGAGACAAAAGAGACCATTTGCCTAATGGAGAATGTACAATTATATCACATGTTGGAAATTGTAAAATAACAGAATCAGGGGAAATGCAAGATGTATTGTATGTCCCAGAATTTGCATACAATCTTCTTTCAGTGTCAAAGATAACAAGAGACTTACATTGTTTTGTATCCTTCTATCCTGATTTTTGCTTATTCCAGGACCTCTCAAATGGGAAAGTGATGGGGATTGGTAAGGAGAAAGATGGACTCTATCTGCTTGTACCAAGAGCTTCTATAACTACTGATAATAACATACCAGCAGTCAAAGGGCTGAGTGTTCAGGCATCTAAGGAGGACATATCTCTATGGCACAAGAGATTAGGACATGCATCTGGAGGATCAATGAAGGAACTTTTGGGATACAAATTGGAGGATTGCAAGTGTGTAATAGATAGTTGTAATATTTGCCCAATGGCCAGACATGTAAGGCAGTCTTTTCCATTAAGTAATACTAGGGCTACTAAAACTTCTCAATTGCTGCACTTAGATGTATGGGGACCTTGTAGTGTTCCAACCTTTGATGGAAATAAGTTTTTCCTGACAATTGTGGATGATTACTCTCGTATAACCTGGATCTTCCTTTTGCAATTCAAGAGTGATGTCATGATTGTTTTTAAGTCATTCCTTAGGCTGATACAAACACATTTTAATGGGGTAGTACAAATAATTAAAAGTGATAATGGTGGAGAGTTTGTAAACTCAGCCATGCAGGAATTGTGTACATCTATGGGGATAGTTCACCAGAGGACTTGTGTCTACACACCTCAGAAAAATGGTGTAGCAGAGAGAAAGCATAGACACTTGCTTAAGGTTGCAAGAGCTTTCAAATTCCAAGGTCATATTCCTATGAAATTTTGGGGCCACTGTGTTCTAGCTGCAGCTTATGTTATTAACAGACTTCCATCACAAGCACTCAGTGGTAAGTCACCCTATGAATTGTTTTTTGGGAGAAAGCCCTTTATATCTCACTTGAAAACATTAGGATGTCTTTGTTATGCAAGTGCACTGCCCAGAACAAACAAATTTGCCAATAGAGCTGTCAGGGCTGTGTTTATGGGATATTCTGGTGTCACTAAAGGGTATATACTCTATGACTTGGATGAGAACAGGTTCTTTATCAACAGGGATGTGATATTCAAGGAGTACATATTTCCTTTTTAGGATTCAACTAATGGTGATAGAGACAAAATCATGTCTTGTATTCCTCACTATGCTAATGATATTTGCAGTCTTGAAGGTGAAAACATAGAAGGCCTTGAAGCGGGAACAGATCAGCTGGATATTTCTGACAACAATGCAGAAGACATTGTGCAACAAGTAGGGAATCTACAAAGTTCAGACAGTCCTGCACAAGAATTGCAAGATGAGGACAATATGTTGCAGGATGCAGAACACCACAGTATCACTGATGTCCAAAACTCAGAGGCTACCACCTTGGAGGCTAACACCTTGGAGATTCCTAATAATCATATAGCCACATGCACCTGTTGACACTCTTAGAAGATCACAGAGGGAGCTTAAAGAACCAGTTTGGTTGACAGATTATGTCACCACAAGGAAGGCAGGCAACACTGCTCTATATACCATTCACAACTATGTCACATATGACAATCTTTCTTCTTCTTATCAGGCATACTTGGGCATATTATCATCCATTGTTGAGCCTAAAACATTTCAGGAAGCTTCTAAGGATCCTAGGTGGATAGAAGCTATGCAGACTGAAATTCAAGCCCTGCAAGCTAACAACACTTGGGAGTTGGTTCCATTGCCTCATGGGAAAATAGCTATAGGCTGTAAATGGGTTTACAAGGTCAAACTTAAGGCCAATGGTGATGTAGAACGATTCAAGGCACGGTTGGTAGCCAAAGGGTACAACCAAAGAGAGGGACTTGACTATAATGAAACCTTCTCACCTGTAGTGAAGATCACCATTGTGAGAACAGTCCTTTCTTTGGTAGCTATGCATAATTGGTCAGTCCAACAATTAGATGTCTACAATGCATTCTTGCAAGGAGACTTACATGATGAGGTCTATATGGACCTACCACAGGGTTTTACAAGTCAGGGGGAGTCTGGATTGGTTTGTCGACTTGTAAAATCTCTATATGGGCTGAAGCAGGCAAGCAGACAATGGAACCTGAAGCTGATAGAGGCATTGGTGCAAGCTGAGTTCAAGCAAAGCTGTTTAGATCATTCTTTGTTCATCAAGAAGAAAGGATCAGACATAGTGATAATACTGATATATGTTGATGACCTGTTAGTTACAGGAAACAGTGTGAAGCTAATAGATGCTACTAAAGTCTTCCTGCAACAGGCTTTCAAAATCAAGGATTTAGGAGAGTTAAAGTTTTTCCTTGGGATGGAGTTCAGCAGATCCAACAAGGGTATTTTGATCAATCAAAGGAAGTATGCATTGGAAATAATCTCAGACTTGGGACTAAGTGGAGCAAAGCCAGCCTGGACACCATTAGAAACAAATGCCAAGCTGACAGTTCCAGAACTGGACAAGCTATTGGGC
>NC_031989.1:44349703-44375007 GCF_001879085.1 Nicotiana attenuata
GGTGCTGCAGCAAGGCGAAGTAATCGAGAGAATAATTCATCAACTGTGGGGACAGTCAGACTAGCCAAAATCTGGTCACGTACTGAATCAAGGTCATTAGGGAGTCCAACGAGTGTAAGAACTAGAAACATCTTTTGTCGTTGCTCTTGTTGCTTTTCAATACTAGTAGAAACTGGCATCAACGTCTCAAATGCTTCCATGACTGCCTGTACTTGTCCCAAGTAAGTAGACATATCCAATTCATGTTTCTTCAAGCTTGTCATTCGCGATATTACATCATAGAAACGAGATATGTCATTAGTGTATAAATTATGAGCATTTTCCCAAACTAAATAACATGTATGGAATGGATGGAACAAGGGCACCAACTTGGAATCAATAGATCGCCACAGGATACTACATAACTGAGCATCGACCTTCTCCCAAAGTGTTTTGGCCTTTTCATCACCTTCGCTAGCCTTTTTTGTTAAATGATCTTGAACTCCTTGACCTTTACACTACAAATCGACAGACGAAGCCCAAGCTAAGTAGTTTGAACCTCCCATTAAAGGTTCTGAGGTAATCATAACACCGGAACTGCCAGAACCCGGGTTTTTAGACCCGAAAGCATCGACTCCCAAAGACATTGTTCGATTATCACCAAATAACAGAAAGAATCAACTGACAACTCGCTGAAACAGATGAAGGAAACACTATTTTTGCCGGAAAATNCAAGGGTGTAGCTCGAACCGGGTACTTTATTTCTAGTTTTTTTAGGAGTAGTTTAGGAAGAAACTGAGTCGCTCTGAGATACTCATTGACATGGTTGATGCTGGCACAATAGGCTATGACATACATTCTGTTTTCCCGTATATTTGGTGTGAATTGTGAAGCCTAAGTAAAGTAAATAGCCTATTTTGTGACGCCTTTTCTCAGTTGTTTGACTTGTACACTACATAGTGCAATATTGCTTAAATTTCTTAATTATGTGTGCTTACTTGACTTGAGAATTGAATAGAACTGTCTTGATTGAGTCATGTGCAACGTGTGTGTGAGCAATTGTGATTTTCTATGCTATCCTGTGTAGTCTAGAACTTGCCCCGTGTGTTAATTGAAGAGAAATTATAAGTGTGCTAATCTAGGAGATGACGTAGGCATTTTCTTGCTTGATCATGGATGTGCTTGTCACATAAAAATAAAATTTTCCGTTGCTAGCCCCTTTGAGCCTATAGACCTTTCTTTAGCACCCACATTACAAGCCATACCCCTATTTTGTTCTTAATTTGATATTGATTGAACCTTTACCTCCTAAGGCACTTAGGCGCTAAAAGAAGTAAGGTGAGATATTGGGGAGTAGTTTTCGAGTGGAACCATGGAAGGGCCCGTTGGTGCACTAAAGTTGAAATTAAAGGTCACTAGTCGATGAACCTTATTGTATGGAGTGTGTGAAAAAGAAAAAAAAAGAGAAAGAAAAATTTAAAGAAAAAAAATGATAGTGAAAGTATGTAGAAACATAAAACACCTCCAATTCTTATTGATTTGTGCTACTGGAAATATAGAAATGCTTAATTGAAAAGAGGGCTATGTTGCATATGGTTTGGGGCAAGTGAATTGGTTGAGAAGAAGATGTGCTTGAATTGTGAATGTAGTCTATTAAAGTGCTTAGGAGGGTTAGCCACTATTTCTAAATGTATCATACCCGACCCTTAGCCTACATTACAACCTTAAAAGTCCTAATTGATCCTAGATTTGGCTAGCTTAAATTAGTAGAGATATACACTACGGGCAAGCTTATGGTACGACCATGAGATGCATATGAATTCTTTGTGAGAGTGAGTGAATTTGGTTCAATTGTGCGATGTTCTTAATCTATATTCAAAAGTATATTTGAATGTATGGACTATCTATAGTTACTCTTTTGTTTGTTGGTGAGGGCACATGATCTCATGAATGATTGGTAATGTTGTAAACTTTCTTGTTAGGTAAGTGCAAGAATTGAGGGTGTTTAGTGGTTACAAGTCGGCTTTTGAGGTTGGGTGGTGACAAATAGGTTGTTGGAATTGATTGAAGTGAAATATTATACTTGGGCATGCTTAGACGGGAATAATGTGAATTTTTGTGTGTTCATGCTTGTGTGACGGTATTGATCATAGTCTAGGGTATAGTGTGTGGGTAAAAGATAAAGTAACCCTCTATAATCTATACTTGTACGTAGTTGGGGGGTTTATTAGATAGTACCATTGCTCGAGGACGAGCAACGTTTAAGTGTGGGGTATTGATGATAGGCTATAATTGCGTATTTTAGTCGATTATTACACTCAAATTTACTGCACTTTGATTGAGTTTGAGCTTTAATCGCTAGTGTTTTGCACTAACTGTGTATTTTATGCCTTGTAGGAGTGATTCCGAGCTATATAGATGTTGTGGAATGAATTCAAGTAATTTGGAGCTTTGAAGTCTGAGTAAAAGCTCAAGGAATTAAGCCGGAATCGTGTTTGGGGGTCAACGGGTGATAGTTAGAGCGAACGAAGAATCGAGTAGGCATATTGCGCACTGTCTAGTAAAATGGACATAACGTTTTGCTCAGAACTCCATTTGGGCTCCACAATATATGGTTGGAAAGCTAACTCAAAGGGCTACAACTTTCATGTTTTACGTTTTTTCAAATTCCAAAGGGAACGGGGCGAAACGCGCAAGATTTGAGCCAAAACGAACGAAACCGGGAAAAAAAGGCCAGTTGGGCGCCACAGGCAGCGCCTGGCGCTACCTGTGGCGCCAAAAACAGCATGCACAAATATTTGGGCGCTATGGAGGGCGCCTGGCTGGGCGCCGGTGACGTGAAATGTGTCCTATTTCGCCTGGAACAAGGTTATTTCGGCCCTAGACCTACCCAACACGTATAAAAAAAAGACTAAACCTATTTTTGAGGAAAAAAAGGACGCCACTTTGGTGATATCTAACATATTTTGAAGGGAGTTTCACGTGGGGGAACACACACCACGCTTGGAGGAGGCTTCAACTAGTTTTTCTTCTCTTCTTTTCTTTTAGTTTCATAGTTTATTTGTTCTAAGGTTGTTGGGTGCTACATGAACGTTGTAGTTTGAAGCTTGAATTGTTCTTATTATTTTATCATATTGGTTTATTTATTCAATCTTGCACTTAATTATTTGATTGCTTGATCACCAATTGAATACTATCTACGAATCTAGGATTGAACTCGGGAGAGGCAATTCTAGACTGCATAAAGATTGGGTAGAGCAAGATCTTAACTCTTAGGGGGAGCGGATTTGCGGTTAGGATAGGAATATACCTAATCGCCTTGCTTGGTTATTATACGGGAATTATAAACGCGTTCTTGTTAATCCTAATTCCATAGGAATATAGGCGTTAGGTTAGCTTGAATAGGCGAGTTGTACTTCGGGAGAAGGCTACGAGCAATATTAACCCCGTCAATCAATAAACTAGATAAATTAATTAGACAATTTAAGTGGAAAACTCAACGGGATTGTTAGCTAACCCATAACTCTAGAATATTCACTCACATTGAATTCGTCTCTATAATTCGCCAACTTGTTTTCTTTAATCTCTTAATTTGTTACTCTAGATTAAATTTTAGTTAAATATTCATACTTTAGGATTCGCTTGAATAAATTAATTGTTTGGTTTAATTTAGTTGATAGTTAATCACAAGTCCCTGTGGGTACGATATCTGGACTTAAAATCCTATATTACTTGTCGACCAAGTATACTTGCGTGTGCGTTTGGGAGCAACATTAATCTGGCATCTCACTGGTGTGCACTACTACACACTCAACTTCATATTTATCTTTTTATTTTGGTATTGCTCTTGGGTCCATCATCGAATAATTGATGAAATGGGGATTACATAGACAGAGTAGAGTCAATTTATTTGTTATTACATTTAGTTAGATAGAGTATGTATTTAGACACGTGTAAATTGATGAGTTAGTTAGAGGATGATGTGTATACAGGGTGTTGGTTAGTCAATGTAACTGTACACTTTCTCATTCTTCTGAAATGAAGTGAAACTTCTCTCTACCTCTCTAATCTCTTTTCAATCCAACATCAATTGCTTATTCGATTCACACAAATCTTTATGGTATCAGAGCGGAAGATCGCGATTGCGATACGAATCTGAGGACCTTGATAATTCCACAATAATCACGATCTCAATTTGCAGCTTGAGAGGAACAATTGAAAATGGCGGCAAAAACAGATCTAGACCACAGTCATCCTCTTTTTCTTCACCCGTCGGACACTACCGGAGCTCCGATTATTTTGATTCAGTTGACTGGTTCTGAAAATTACTCCAACTGGAGTCGTGCGATGGAGATCCAGCTGTTAGGAAAGAACAAGCTGGGATTAATCGATGGTACTCTGAAAAAAGGAGATTTTATTGAAGAACTAGGTCATCAATGGGATAGGTGCAATGCAATTGTCCTAGGGTGGATTATGAGCTCAGGTTCAAAGGATTTGATTACTGGGATACTGTATGCAAGAGATGCGAGAAAAGTGTGAGAAGATCTGAAAGAGAGATTCGATAAGGTGAACACATCGCGGGTCTATCAATTACAGAAGGCTATAGCAACAATAAATCAAGGAACAGATTGTGTTTCGATATATTTCTCTAAACTCAAAAACTTGTGGGATGAATTTGACAGTATGGTCCCACCTCCATGTGGATGTGATAGGTTGAAGAATTTCATTGAGTTTATGGAAAAGCAAAAGGTACTGAAGTTCTTAATGGGTCTGAATGACAGTTATGAACATGCTCGCAGTCAAATTCTTATGACTAGCCCAACACCAAGCATCAACAAAGCATATGCAATCCTTATTGAAAGGGAAAGTCAGAGATCTGTGGCTAATACCTCTGCTGTGGGTGAAGGTGTTGACCTAGCTGCCCTGCTAGCTGGTAAAGGAGGAGGCTACCAGAACCACCAAAAGCAGAAGAGAAACTGGAATGTGCAATGTGACTTTTGTCACATGAAAGGGCATACAAAGGAGGGATGCTACAAAATTATTGGTTACCCTCAAGACTTCAAGAATAAGAAGAAGGGGAACACAAATACTGCATATAATGTTCAGGTTGAAAACTTTAATCCTAACTTTGCAGGTGTTGATGAAAGGAGAGGAGAAATACCAGAAACAATCAAGGAAGGAAATTGACAAAGAGCACCACAACTTACATCGGATCAGTATGATCAGATTGTCAAATTGCTCAGCAAGGACACTCAAAAGGATATGATGGCTAACATGGCAGGTACAGCCCATTCCTTTATGGCTAAAATGACAAAAGGGAGTTGGATAGTTGATACAGGTGCTACAAATCATATGGTAGCAGATTTAGGGATGCTAACTAATATTAAGAATATTAGCCCTACTAGAGACAAAAGAGTCCATTTGCCTAATGGAGAATGTACAATTGTATCACATGTTGGAAATTGTAAAATAACAAAATCAGGGGAAATGCAAGATGTATTGTATGTCCCAGAATTTGCATACAATCTTCTTTCAGTGTCAAAGATAACAAGAGACTTACATTGTTTTGTATCCTTCTATCCTGATTTTTGCTTATTCCAGGACCTCTCAAATGGGAAAGTGAGGGGGATTGGTAAGGAGAAAGATGGACTCTATCTGCTTGTACCAAGAGCTTCTATAACTACTGATAATAACATACCAGCAGTCAAAGGGCTGAGTGTTCAGGCATCTAAGGAGGACATATCTCTATGGCACAAGAGATTAGGACATGCATCTGGAGGATCAATGAAGGAACTTTTGGGATACAAATTGGAGGATTGCAAGTGTGTAATAGATAGTTGTAATATTTGCCCAATGGCCAGACATGTAAGGTAGTCTTTTCCATTAAGTAATACTAGGGCTACTAAAACTTTTCAATTGCTGCACTTAGATGTATGGGGACCTTGTAGTGTTCCAACCTTTGATGGAAATAAGTTTTTCCTGACAATTGTGGATGATTACTCTCGTATAACCTGGATCTTCCTTTTGCAATTCAAGAGTGATGTCATGATTGTTTTTAAGTCATTCCTTAGGCTGATACAAACACAGTTTCATGGGGTAGTACAAATAATTAGAAGTGATAATGGTGGAGAGTTTGTAAACTTAGCCATGCAGGAATTGTGTACATCTATGGGGATAGTTCACCAGAGGACTTGTGTCTACACACCTCAGCAAAATGGTGTAGCAGAGAGAAATCATAGACACTTGCTTGAGGTTGCAAGAGCTTTCAAATTCCAAGGTCATATTCCTATGAAATTTTGGGGCCACTGTGTTCTAGCTGCATTTTATGTTTTTAACAGACTTCCATCACAAGCACTCAGTGGTAAGTCACCCTATGAATTGTTTTTTGGGAGAAATCCCTCCATATCTCACTTGAAAACATTAGGATGTCTTTGTTATGCAAGTGCACTGCCCAGAACAAACAAATTTGCCAATAGAGTTGTCAGGGCTGTGTTTATGGGATATTCTGGTGTCACTAAAGGGTATATACTCTATGACTTGGATGAGAACAGGTTCTTTATCAACAGGGATGTGATATTCAAGGAGTACATATTTCCTTTTCAGGATTCAACTAATGGTGATAGAGACAAAATCATGTCTTGTATTCCTCACTATGCTAATGATATTTGCAGTCTTGAAGGTGAAAACATAGAAGGCCTTGAAGCGGGAACAGATCAGCTGGATATTTCTGACAACAATGCAGAAGACATTGTGCAACAAGTAGGGAATCTACAAAGTTCAGACAGTCCTGCACAAGAATTGCAAGATGAGGACAATATGTTGCAGGATGCAGAACACCACAGTATCACTGATGTCCAAAACTTAGAGGCTACCACCTTGGAGGCTAACACCTTGGAGATTCCTAATAATCATATAGCACATGCACCTGTTGACACTCTCAGAAGATCACAGAGGGAGCTTAAAGAACCAGTTTGGTTGACAGATTATGTCACCACAAGTAAGGCAGGCAACACTGCTCTATATCCCATTCACAACTATGTCACATATGACAATCTTTCTTCTTCTTATCAGGCATACTTGGGCATATTATCATCCATTGTTGAGCCTAAAACATTTCAGGAAGCTTCTAAGGATCCTAGGTGGATAGAAGCTATGCAGACTGAAATTCAAGCCCTGCAAGCTAACAACACTTGGGAGTTGGTTCCATTGCCTCTTGGGAAAACAGCTATAGGCTGTAAATGGGTTTACAAGGTCAAACTTAAGGCCAATGGTGATGTAGAAAGATTCAAGGCACGGTTGGTAGCCAAAGGGTACAACCAAAGAGAGGGACTTGACTATAATGAAACCTTCTCACCTGTAGTGAAGATCACCACTGTGAGAACAGTCCTTTCTTTGGTAGCTATGCATAATTGGTCACTCCAACAATTAGATGTCTACAATGCATTCTTGCAAGGAGACTTACATGATAAGGTCTATATGGACCTACCACAGGGTTTTACAAGTCAGGCGGAGTCTGCATTGGTTTGTCGACTTGTAAAATCTCTATATGGGCTGAAGCAGACAATAGAACCTGAAGCTGACAGAGGCATTGGTGCAAGCTGAGTTCAAGCAAAGCTGTTTAGATCATTCTTTGTTCATCAAGAAGAAAGGATCAAACATAGTGATAATACTGATATATGTTGATGACCTGTTAGTTACAGGAAACAATGTGAAGCTGATAGATGCTACTAAAGTCTTCCTGCAACAGGCTTTCAAAATCAAGGATTTAGGAGAGTTAAAGTTTTTCCTTGGGATGGAGTTCAGCAGATCCAACAAGGGTATTTTGATCAATTAAAGGAAGTATGCATTGGAAATAATCTCAGACTTGGGACTAAGTGGAGCAAAGCCAGCCTGGACACCATTAGAAACAAATGCCAAGCTGACAGTTCCAGAACTGGACAAGCTATTGGGCCAGAGTAGCAACGTAGATAGCAGCAAACCCAGTATTTCACGAAAGAACAAAGCATATAGAGATCGACTATCATTTCATTAGACAAAAGATACAGGAGGGACTGGTGAAAACTCAATATATCCCTTCAGGAGAGCAACTAGCAGATATTCTAACAAAGGGATTAGGAAGACCACAACATGAGTATCTAGTTGGCAAGCTGGGAGTGCTCAATATTTTTGCACCTACCGGCTTGAGGGGGAGTGATGAAATGGGGATTACATAGACATAGTAGAGTCAATTTATTTGTTATTACATTTAGTTAGATAGAGTATGTATTTAGACACGTGTAAATTGATGAGTTAGTTAGAGGATGATGTGTATATAGGGTGTTGGTTAGTCAATGTAACTGTACACTTTCTCATTCTTCTGAAATGAAGTGAAACTTCTCTCTACCTCTCTAATCTCTTTTCAATCCAACAGCAATTGCTTATTCGATTCACACAAATTTTCAATAATATCTTTAGGTTTGATTTGAAGACCTTTTTCTTTTGTGATAATATGGGATTCTAGGTTTGGATTTTTATGTGTACTTTACTTTCTGCAATGGTTAAAAATTGCAGTGTGTTTCCTTAGTAATGCGATGCTAAGTTTGAATCATAGGAGTAGTATTTTATTATTTGAGATGGTTCGATTCAGCATATAAGACTTCAAAGTTCTCTCATGAAAAAGAAAAAGAGATGGTTCGATTCTGTGAGAGAAAAAGGATTAAAACGAAAGAGGAGAGATGATGCATCTTTTTTTCCTTTAATAGCCATATTTGACTCAAACAAATGTAAAAGAGATGATGCATTTTAATAGAAGGAGAAAGGTTTTTAAAAAAAAAGGAAGAGGTAGATAAAAGAGGTAGTCTGACAGAGAGATAAAGGAGGGAGTTTGCACGTAGGACCCACTTTTCCACTTGTCTGATAACAAATGGTGCCTCATACAATTTTTGTTAGTTGAGTCTCACTCAGAATAAAATTTCTCTCCCTTATCACATAAACCAATCGACCTTCCATGCAAATAACTAAAATTTTGTGAGGAAAAACTATTATTTTACTTGAATTACTCTTCAAATTAGTTTTCAGAGTTCCAAATTTTATATTTTAAATTGAGGTAAAAATAATTGACAATATTGTAAATCAAGATTTGCATAGTAATGTTATGTCCAACGCCAATTAAAAGTCCAGAATTTTATTTTCTTTCTGTTTCGATTAGCTATATGCTAACACTTTCGTATTTCTAATCATTGCCATTTTGTTTTTCCATTAAACCTTATTTTGTGTTCGTTGATGTTTGTACTAAATTCACGTGGTACTTTCCTATGTTATCCAAACGTGAAGTTACCCAATCTGTTTACCCTAAAAGCTTAATAACAATCAAACTTATAATGTGGTTTTAAGGATACGTGATTTCACCTAATACCAATTGATTAACGTAAAGGTAAGTGATGGGAATTGACAATAATATAAAGCAAACCAGTGTTTGAGCGAAGCCCTCGAGTTGGAATACCCTCTAGCTAGTAGAGCAAGAACAGTTAAAAAGCAGCAAACCGATAAACAAGAGAACGTGAATTAAATATAGAATATTATATTGCTTTGATCTGTGTGAATGTAATATCCCTACAAATGATGAGGACTCCCCTTTATATAGTAGAGAAATCCTAATTATGGTATAACCCTAACTACAGAAGTAAATCCCATGATGGGCCTAAACTACCGCCCTTGATTTGATTTGTTCCGGGAATTCCGTCGTGATCTTCGACTGGTTATGGATATCTCGCCTTTCCGTTATTGCGTTTTTCTCGAAGTCGGTCATATTTGGTCTCGATCGCTATTGGCCTCGATCTCGACGGGCACCTCGATTCTCAAACTCGACACCTCGTCTTCGTGATCTGGCCTGATCCATTACGAGGCTGACCCTCGACGTAATCCCCTAGTCTCGATTAAATAGCAAAATCGGTCAAGCCCGATTTTAGTCGTATACAGATAGTCCCCTCGTTTCTTGGAGTGTAATGAGAAGAAACGAACGGAGCCTTCGATTTTATCTCTCGACCAATTATGATGTCACCCTCGTGACGTAAGCGACGAAAGTGATTGAAGCGTCGCGTCGGTACAGTTCCCAAAATCATCAATGAAAGTCAGTTGACGGCCGGCCACCAGTGTCTTCAAACCATCATAGCAAACGTTATAAATAAATCTTCCTCATAATTTTCTCAAACTTTACTTTCAAAACTTCTCTTACTCTTCAAAGCATTCTTCTTCCTTCAAGTTTTCCAAGTCTGCAAATTTTTCAAATCCCGTTTTCCAACCTTATCTTAAAACAACAAAATCTCATCTTCTTCTTTCTCTGAACTCATATAAAAATGGCGAAAACATTAAAAACCTTTCCTCAAAAAGAAAAAGTTTCTTCATCGCGGCCGGTCGGCGATAAAACGCTAGTGGAGCCATGCCTCGAAGAGTGTATTCCCGGGGCGTGTGATCTTACTTCCGATTTTAAAGATGAGGCACCCTCGTCAGTTCCTGGCTGATGTAAGCCAATGTCGAGATATATATGCTCGATAACTGAGGGCGATCTTAAGCAGGTGAAGAAAGATTGCCACTGGAAAGGAAAGAGGTGGTGTTCCGACCGCTGGAGAGGACATCACTACTTATGTGAAAGGGTTCTTAAGTGTTTACACCTACCCTTTCACGCTGGGTCCCGTCGATCCTGTTATCCTTGACTTCTGCCGCCAATACCGAATAACCCTGTGAGCACGTGATTTTTGCCCTATATGAATTACTCCTATAAATTCAAGAAAATAAAATTTTTCCATTATTTGCAATTTTATAGGATTTTGTGAGAATTTGTGCTAATTGTTCGCATTTATGTGCACTTTTATTTCTATTTATATCATAAAAAGTATAAAAATATCATGCATCGCATTTAGGTTGTATCCTACATTTCTAGGATTAATTAGTTAGTTATTTGTTTTGTTAAAAAATGAAAGTCACAAAATTGGCTCGTTTTTACAATTATTGTCTTTAATTTTAGATTATTGATGTTTCTCTTTAATTTAGGATCAACTAATTTTTATAAGTTTGGTAATTTGATAACTAGCTTAATTTTACAACTTGGACTAATTTGGGGTAATTTAGGATTTTTGTTAATTTAGAAAGAAGAAAAAAGAAAAATTGAAAAGGAAAAGAAAATAATTATAAAATAAAAGAAGAAGGAAAGTTGAGAATTTGTTTTAAAGCCCGAAATTGGGCCAGTTCAGCTAAAACCCAAGCAATTCAGCCCAGGCCCAATCCATACCCGGTCCAAATCCTTCAGGCATTGAGACAACTAAAACGACGTAGTACTGAGTCAATACTACGTCGTTTTGAGTTCAAGTGTTTAAAAAGATCCCGGCCCTTCATCTTATTTCATCCAACGGCTTTGAAAGCTTTCCCCATTTGGTTTAAGAATGTCTGAGTAACCTCAGTTTGACCTAGGATCCCTGTTCTATCGTCTCTCACATCTCATCTCACCACCATCCGCCACCCGCCGGATTTCGCCATCGGCGGCGGTGGAGCTCCAAACTCCACCAAATATTGACCATACACTTCCCATACTCCCTCAAACACTAGGCCGGTGTTGATTTCCCCAAAATTCCCACTTGTCTCCATTAATTTCAGATCTAAGAAAAGAAACCCTAGATCCGTTCCTATTTCCGGTTCGTCATGCAAAGGCCTGGGTCCTATGTTTTCCAATCTTTGAAGAAGGTTTGGCATGAAACTAGTATTAATCGTTTGTTCTCACAAGAACATTCGATTAATACTTATTTTTGGTTTAAATCAGAAGAGCCGGGGTGCTGCCTAATCTAAGTTGTCTGTCCGCCCAAGTATAGGTATTTCTATTCTCTTGGTTCCCTTTCTGTCTCTTCGTTCCCTTCTTTGCTTTATCTTCTTTTCCTTTTCTTTCAAAATTGAAGTGATTTAGTTTTCCTTTTCGTGTGTTTGGCCTCAGAGTCCTTAGTTTGTCAAATTGTTATTAGGTGTCTTAATATGGTTTAGTTTTGTTAGCTTTTGAATCAGTGTACTTCATTACTATTGGTTCTAATTTCTTTGTTTTGATTTTTGTTATGATTCCTTGGTCCAGAATAAGTTGGTTCGTTATTATTATTTTTGGATTCATTTAGTGTTAGGTCAGTTTATCTCTTTCTTTTTTCTTCCCATCTTCTTCTTTTTGAAATTATTTTGTTTTGGGTTTTGTTTGGTTCGGGGCCTGTCTAGCATTCAGATAGGCCCATTAGCACAAAGGCCCAAGGGGTTTGAGGGTTCAGTTGTCTAAAAGGTTCAGATCCCAGCTTTGGTTGAAAGTAATTACCATGTGTTTTAAGGGTATTTGGGGGAATTTGATAGGGGGGAATCTTTCCTAACTGTTCGGGAAGGTTCCAGGAAGGTGGGGATTGGGTAGTTCAGCAAATAGGTTTAAAATTTAGGGTTTAAATTGGACAAAAGGGGAATTGATGAGGGGTAATTTGGAATGAATAAAATCAGACTTTTGCAGCCCTAAAGCTGTCTATAAAAGGCCCATTTCCTGCATTTTGTGAGGCAGAGATCAGAATACTAAAAAATTAGAAACGGCCGAGAGATATACTCTGCAAAACACTCAAATTTCCTGCAATCTTTGGTCGAAATTGGTCTTGGTTTTGCTCTTTAGTTTTGATTGTTAGTCAGAACTTAAAAGCTTCAAGGAAATTTCTGGTTTATTTGGGTTTACAAATGGTTTAAAAAGCTGAATGATGTTGTGTTGGTGTTGTTGATCTATTGCTGCTGTTTCTTCCTAACCTCGGGCTTACTTTCTTTGTTACTTTTGCTGTAATCAGGTACCTTCGTGAACTTCTGAATGACAAATGAAGATGCAAAGCATGTTTCTATTTGATTTTTGTAATAATAAGTTCATGTGTTAAGATTATAGCTTCATATGTATGTTATTTGCAGTAAGTATGAGTTTTAAGGTTATAATCTTATCCTTATCGAAAATGATGTTGTTTGTAGTTTATTTGGTTAGCCTTTTGTTTGTGTAAATCTGGATGATTAGTCTAAACCTAGTATTCATATGAATGATCAGGTTAACTTAGCTATTCCATGTATGATTTTGATAATTTTAAAACTATCAGGCAGCTATATTATTCTACATGGGCTGTGCTAGAGCCTGCTGGATTTTGACAGTATTTCCTACAGTCATTTTAACAAATCACAACTAAGTGTTAACAATGCTAGTTGTTCTGTTCTTAATGTCAAGTTTAGCTGAGAATTTTGCCTCTAAATAGCATGTCATGACTCAAGGCTATTATGTTTAGTTAATCTAGCTAATACTTAATGTTTCACACGACTTGCGAACAATACAGTTGATTCAGCCTTTTGATTTCCAGATTTTAGTAATCATGTTCTTTTATGTGATTTGAATGTTTAAAGTAACCTGAATATCAAGAGAGGTTGTGGCAGGCTTAGAGCTTTCAGTTTGAATATGGGTCTACTTTTGGCCGTGTAAATGGGCCTGTTTGTCACAAGATTTGAAGTGACCAATTCCGGTCTTCTTTGCTTTGGGCTCATTTGTAAGCCCAACAACTTTCAGCACCAACTGTTCTCTTAATTGTAGGATGGCTCAATAAGAAAGAGGTTCAGTTGGGAATTCGAGTCAAGTTTGATTCAATTTCCGATTTCATTAAGCATGATTGATAATCTGTATAACATGAGTTCGAATGCCTTTGTTGGAAACTTTTGGAGCTGGGCTTAATGCTGGCCCGGTTGAAAAAAATGACTAAGTCGTTTGGGCTGCTCATTCTCGTGGATTAAATTTCAGCCCCGGTTCCCAATATAGATTTTTAATTTCTTTGTTAACTATGTAACAATTTGTCTCTTGCACATATTAATGTCCTTTAGGCTTAATTAAGTGCCATTGCTTTAATAGATTTGAGGCGTGCCATAAGCAAATTAAATCATCTATGGCCCTCATAAATGCCATAATTTAGATACTAAAAATGAATCTTGTAGTTTGCTTTAGGCGTGCAATTGAATTATTACAACTACGGGTACGGTTCCCGACGTAGTTGTGATACTTAATTTAAAATTAGCACTAAATATGAATATCCGTAGTTCACTTAGTTGAATGCATTTCCTTTAATAAAATTGAGGTGCGCCATACACAAACAAAATCCATAATCTATGGCCCTCACATTAATTATCTTAACTAGTATAAATAATGCCTTGAACTTTCGTAGTTTGCTTTAGGCGCGTTAATTAATTAATTGTCATAGCTACGGGTACGGTTCCCGTGACACCTAATTTCTAAAAATTCGGGGGTACATTTATGTGACCCGGCCACAATTTAATATTGTTAATTAAAATACACATGTTGTGGGTCGTGGGTACGGTTCCCGTGACATGATTCGTAATGTGTAATCAATAATTATTAGTATAATAATTGGATTATTAAAAGCAGTTTTAAAAGGATTAGTTATGCACATAGGTTTCAAAGATGTTTTAAAATCAAATAAATAGGCCAATAATAATAGTTGAGCGACCGTGCTGAAACCACGAAATCCGGGAATGCCTAATACCTTCTCCCGGGTTAACAGAATTCCTTACCCGGATTTCTGTGTTTCGCGGATTGTAAAACAGAGTCAATCTTTCCTCGATTCGGGATTTAAAATCGGTGACTTGGGACACCATGAATTATCCTAAGTGGCGACTCTGAATTTTTAAATAAATAATCCCGTTTCGATTGTCACTTAAATTGGAAAAAACTCCCTTATACTCCCTTCCGGGGGTGTGAAAAAAGAGGTGTGACAGCTCTGGCGACTCTGCTGGGGACAAGAACCCAGAACTTCTGGTTCAGGGTTCAAGAATTCGAGCTTAGCATAATTTTTGTATTTGGCTTTGTTTATTATCTGATTTTATTACATGTTTGGGCCTAATGTGCTAAATGTTGCTTTTACCGCTTTGATATTATCTGAACTGTATATAAACTGCTACGAAACCCCTCTCTTCTCTCTTCTGAGGAGTGCATGCTGGCGTGACTTCTTTCTGTTAGTGTCATATCCCAAATTAGAACGAGGTTCGGACAAGTAAGCCGGATGATCTTTTGGTTACCGGTACGCTGCCCCCCCGGCTCGAGTTGTCCGCTCGGGTAAGCCAGGTCTAGAACAATACACCCAGGTTTTAAACCTAGAATAACTCAGCCTCATGTCGGATCCCTAGTAGGAACGCTAGTTTGCATCATGTGCATTTGACTTTGGGGACTCAACACAGGGGTTGAGTTCGTCTAGGACAGGCGTACCCGAAAATAAAAGACCAACCTGATACATTTTTATATGCTACCTGTGCATTTAATTTGTTTCGGATTGCATGTTGACCGGCTTCTAGATTGAGTGAGGAAAACCAAAAGAAAAACCATGATGAGGTATGAGAGAGGATTTCACCCGTTTCCCAAAAATGATGCCCAAAATGTCCCGAAGCTCCCTAATTTTTGAAAAAAAAAAGAAGAAAAAGATTCCTTGAACAAAAAATGAAGAGAAAAAAGCCACCGACGGTTTCTTTGTTAATTTTGGCCATCAGCGAACACAGCCCTAAGAACTTCCATTACGAAGTAATGAAAGGCCGTATTCGCAAAAGTAGCCCTAATTTATTTTTATTTTTTGCAAAAATAAGCCTTTTGTCAGTTTTCAAATAAGATTCACTTTGTTTTTAAACCAATCGCCTTAATCTAAATGTGCAGAATGAGCACGAGTCAAAATTTACCAATGAAGGTCATGTCCAAGATTCCGTTGGATCTATTCATGTGGTGGGAATATTTGGGTAAAGAAGGACGAGATGTGGTCAACCTTTATTTGGGAGGGCTCACCGGATTGATGAAGATCAGGCGTAGAGGAGACATAATAAGGGCACTTGTAACATTTTGGGACCCAGCTCACAACGTCCTACATTTCTCAGATTTTGAACTCACACCTACCTTGGAAGAGATAGCGGGTTATATGGGAAGTACCGAAGGTCTAAGGCATAAGTACCTGGTCGCTCCAAGAGCCGTTACCCCTCACAAGTTCCTAGATTGCTAAAAATAAGCAGGGGGGTCCAGTACGCAGATTTGGCGGTCGATTTTTCCACTCTGCGCTTCATATACCAGAGGTACGGGCATGTAGGAGGATTTAACAACCCGGAAAGTGGGGTTTGTAGCAAAGGGCACCGAGCAAAATGGGATGAGCATAGGCGCTTCGCTTTCATGGTAGCTTTCTTAGGTCTCGTGGTGCTTCCCCGGAAGGATGGGAATATCGATCTGCGGGTAGCCGGAGTCGCCAATTTCTTAAATACCAACGCCAAGAGCACCCTCGCCCCTATGATCGTGTCTGAAATATACCGAGCTTTCACAACTTGTAAAGCTGGAGTAGACTTTTTCGAGGGGTTTAATTTGCTATTACAAATGTAGATGATTGAGCGTCTGTGTCACCGCCCTCAATATATGAGTTATGGGTCCGCAGAGAAAAGCTGCATTGAAGAGTTCGACGCAAGGATCTCAGGTTCAAATTTCCAGAAGGGTTTGGAGATTGGGTATCCCGCCTTCGCTCCATCACTGCGGGGCAAATAGAGTGGACACTAGGTTGGCTTCCTGTTGAAGAAATTGTGTATATGCCTGCCACCGGTCCTTACCTCCTCCTAATGGGTCTTCGAGGCATTCAGCCTTACCCTCCATACCGGGTAATGAGACAGTTGGGAAGACGCCAGGTGACGCACCCAGATGAAGATCTTAGTGTTTATGCGGTCGAAGTCAGCTCCGACGGCCAATTTCATGAAGAAACAGTTCGTCATATTTGGAATGAGTGACAGTATTTGACAGCAAACACTCGAGTGCGTGACCTATCTAGAGGCGAGGTCTCACCCGCCTATCTTGCCTGGTACAGAAAGAAGAACACTGCAAGGGCTGAACCTGAAAGACCAACCAAAAAGCCTCACATCCAGGAATTTGTTGAAGCATTGCAAGAACAGTGGGCTTGGTTGGCCAAAGAGACTGAGTACAGGGCCACAATAGGCAAATTGGAAAAACAAGTCAGGGATCTTCAATTTGAGAATGGTTTGCAAGCAACCGCAGATGAGGGTGAGAAGAAAAGGCTAGCCAAAGAAAATGATGCCCTCCGGGCCCAAATTCAGGAAATGAAAATAGCAGCCGAGAACCCCGTCAGAAGTGCAAAAGATGAAAAGATTATAAATAACCTTAGGCAGAAAGTGGGTGAGTATAGTTTTGATCTGAACAAGGCCGAGGGCGAACTGGCAAGGGCTCGAACAAAATTGTCTAAGAATGCGGAGGAACAAGCACGCTTGGTTCAACAGTTAAAAGAGAAATATGACAATGAAGTCGTGGGGTTGAAGAAAAAGATCACCGTCCTTGAGAACAAAATGACCAAGCAGGCAAAAGATTTCAAAGCAGAAAGAGAACACTGCTATGCCCCGATGTCACAGCTAGAAAAAGACCTGCAGCAGCTTCAAGAGCAGAATCATACAGCTGAACAAGTTTTGGGGGCCAGATCTCAGCAGATTGGACGGTTGCTACAAGAAAAGGGTGTTATCAGAGAAAGGGTAAGGAGCATTGCGGACTACATTGTGATGAAGTGCAACGAATGTGAAGACATGACCAGGTCCATGTTCTTCACTTCCGTTATGATTTTTGTCCGACAGATCATGGATGACCTATTTTGCCTTTAAGAAGATATGGCGCATAGGCCCACGGGGAGACCGACTGATGTCCCGCGGGCCCCAGGAGCAGTAATTGAGGCACTTATGTATTCATGATTTTTATTCGAGTCTGTATTTTCGGTTTCTTTGGAGTTTGTTAGTCCATTTTCAATTCTGTATTTTCATTTTTCTTTCAGAGTCTGTTTAGTCCACTTGTCGAGTCTGTTAATCAGGATGTTTTGCTTTATTTTATGAAAAATTGAAAAACCCAAAAAATGTATCTTTCTTTTATTTTACACTTACCCCCAGAACTACGCTTGTTCTGATTCATGCGGCGTCATGATACGTAGGAAATCCCCATAGGATTCGATCATAGCCATAAAACGAAAAGAAAAAAAAAGGAAGAGAAAAATAAGAAAACTGCGGGAAAGAAATAATGGCAAAACAAGAGAGGAGGAATGAGAGAATAAGAGAATAAAAACAAGAACCAAGCAAAGAAAAGCAGGAATGAAAAAAAATGAAAAAAAGCAAAAAAAAAAAAGGAAGAGAGAGGTTGCAAAATGAAAATTAGTGAAAGCCGGGATGACGCAAGCGGCCGTTTAAATGCATACTAGAAATGGTTAACTGTTTAGGTTCATGACATCCTCAACGTGTGGTTGCCTATCTGTTAAGCTCTAATCGCTAACGAGTTTGCTTGTTGTCATCAAATCAAGGCAGGTGGTTAGTTTGATCGGCATTCTGGCAACCCACCCGTATAATACCAGGTCTAAGAACAAGTTGACCATGGCTGGCAAAGAATTGGATGCAAGTGTTATTGATCCATCCAGAGAGGGGGAAGAGTCTGAGGTTAATCTGAAAGAGGAACTATATAAGTTGAAACATCAGATGGCCGAAATGTACCAAGCCTGGGTGAAAGGGCATCCCCCACCATCATACCCTGCCAACCCCGCTTTCATCCCACCATTGGCTCAATCCCAAGAACCTCCCACTGCTGATTCATCCCCGCAAAATGCACCAGGTTTTGCCCACTACCACCATTATCAAGGCACCACTTCCCAAACCACACAAGCACCACCAGCTAAACCAATCCCATACCCCCTCCACCAGCCACCCTGTTTTCGTGGCACCACCGCCAGCTACACTTCATCGATCCTCCAGCGAGCCTTTGTTCCAGACCCAAGATAACCAATACTATCCCCCGGAGCCTACTTTCAAGGCCCCAGATCATTACTCCTACACTCCCCGTTTCGACCTCCCAATTGAGATTGAGAAGCCACCTAAAAACCCAGAGCAGGAGGAGATGTTCAGGAAAGTAAAAAGCTTGGAACAATCGTTCAGAAGCATGCAGGGATTGGGAGGCCAGGTGAGCGTGGCCTACAAAGATTTGTGTCTATTTCCTGATGTTCAGTTGCATGTGGGCTTCAAGATGCCTAAATTCGACTTATATGATGGGCATGGAGACCCGGTGGCCCACTTGAGGGGATTCTGTAGCAAGATGAGAGGGGCGGGGGGAAAAGATGAGCTGTTACTGGCATACTTTAGCCAGAGTCTGAGTGGCGCCGCGCTGGAGTGGTACACTCATCAAGATCATAATAGATGGTATACTTGGGATGATTTGGCCCAAGCTTTCGCTCGTCATTTCCAGTACAACATCGAGATTGTTCCGGATCGATTGTCTAACTAAGATTGAGAAGAAGCCCAGTGAAAGCTTCAGAGAATATGGTTTTCGCTGGAGAGAACAAGCAGCAAGGGTTAACCCTCCGATGGAGGAGAACGAAATGGTGGAGTATTTTCTGCAAGCTTTGGAACCCACTTACTTTGGCCATCTGATATCAGCCATAGGCAAGTCTTTCCACGAGGTAGTAAAGATGGGCGCCATGATGGAAGAAGGGCTTAAGTCGAGCAAAATCATGAGTTACTCGGCCATCAAAGCAACCACCCAAGCCATCCAGAACGGTACCGGAGGAGTGATTGGAAAGAAGAAGAAAGAAGATGTGGCAACAGTTGATTCAGGATCGTGGTTTGGACCGAGGGGCCCGTCATACCATTATACCCAGCCGCGACCCCATCACAGAGCCTACACCCAAAACCCATATAATCCACCCCAGCATTACTTCCCATCACCAGACCCTCAGAAACCACGCCCAGTCATATACTCAACCTCATCCTTACTCACAATGGCGTCCCCCAATCCCACAAAATACCTACCCAGCTTCACAAAATGCTCACCCACCTCCCCGAGCCTACCGAAACCCTGCCGGTCTGGGTTTCCGACCCAATCCAGCATTCAAAAATGAAAGGTTGCAGCGGAAGAAAACTTTCACCCCGTTGGGGGAGTCTTATACCAGTTTATTCCATAGATTGAGGCAGTTGGATATGCTGAGGCCAATTGAGTCAAAATTGCCAAACCCTCCTCCAAAGAATCTTGATTACTCCCTTAGATGTGAATATTGTTTTGGTACTCCGGGGCATGATACGGAGAAGTTCTGGCACTTGAAAAATGCTATCCAGGAGCTCATCGACACATTGAAGTCCAAACTCCAGAAGCACCCAACATCAATCAGAACCCATTGCCAATCCATGAGGAAACAAACATGATCGAGATAATACATAAAGAGGGGGAGCCCAAGAAGCCATCGCAATCTATTATGATGATTCGGTCAGTGAGGTCAAGCCAGCCAAAAGAAAAATTGTCGCAAAAGCAATGGTTGAAGGAACAGTGAACAAGTTGAGCATGACAAAAGGTGAACCTTCTGAGGTAGTTGAGAAGAGATCCACAAGCCTATCATAATTGTGGAGGGTGCCCGTACGGACCCTGTCATCATCAAGCTTGTAACCCAGTTGCCGGTAGTCAGCACCAAGGTTGTCCCCTGGAGCTATGAACGGGTGATAGTGACTTACAAGGGGAAAGAAGTGAAAGAAGAAGTCAATGAGGCCCAATGGTTATCTCGTTCGGGGAGATGCTTTGCCCCGAAAGAGTTGAGAAAAGTTAAAGCACCCAGAGATAATCCGGTTCTAGTGAAGAAAGCAGTCACTGAGGAAGAAGCAGAGGAATTTTTGAGAAAAATGAAGGTACAAGATTACTCCATCGTGGAGCAGCTGAGAAAGACGCCCGCTCAGATTTCCTTACTATCACTATTGATCCACCCAGATGAGCATCGTCGGGCCTTGATGAAAATTCTGAACGAAGCTCATGTCTCCGACAAAATTTTGGTGAACCATCTGGAGAAGATCGCCAACAAAATATTTGAGGTGAACAGGGTCACTTTCTCCGATGATGAGTTGCCTGTGGAAGGTACTGAACACAACAGAGCTCTCTATCTTACGGTAAAATGTGAAGATTTTGTGGTTACCAGGGTGTTAGTTGACAATGGTTCTAGTGCAAACATTTGCCCTCTCTACTTTGAACAAGTTGAAAGTTAATGATGAGAGGATTCACAAGAACAGCATATGCGTCCGAGGGTTCGACGGTGGAGGGAAAGACTCGGTCGGTGATATAGTGCTTGAATTGACAATAGGACCGGTGGAATTCACCATGGAGTTCTAGGTACTGGACGTAGCCGTCTCTTACAACTTGCTATTAGGTCGGCCTTGGATACATGCCGCCAAAGCAGTCCCGTCCACTTTGCACCAGATGGTCAAGTTCGAATGGGATAGACAGGAGACCGTCGTCCATGGCGAGGAGAATTTGTGTGCTCACAGTGATGCCTCCGTTCCGTTTATTGAGGCTGAAGATGACAAAGGGCCTTGGGTCTACCAAGTTTTTGAAACAGTGCCGGTTGAGAAGGTTCTAGAAGGGAAATGTGTTCCAACTCCAAAGATAGCCTCTGCATCCATCATGGTGGCCTCTGAAATGCTGAAAAATGGCTTTATGCCAGGTAAAGGTCCGGGTGCATCTCTGCAGGGTATCATAAAGCCAGTGTCTCTCCCTGAAAACTTGGGTACGTTCGGTCTTGGATTCAAACCTACATCGGCAGATGTGAAAAGGGCCAGAAGGTTGAAACAGAAGGCGTGGGTACTTCCGAAGCCTATCCCACGTCTCTCCAGGTCTTTTGTCAAGCCTGGTTCCAGGAAACGCCCAGTGACAGCAGTTCCCAGTCCTGTGGTTGACATGGATGAAGGGTTAATTGAAAGGATCCAGAGGTTGTTTGATAATGTGAACATGGTAGAAGTTGGAGAAGGTTCTAGCAAAGCAGACGTGCAGTTCGTCGGGCCGAATGTAAAGCTTAACAATTGGAAGGCTACTTTTCTCCCTACCCGGAAGGAGTCTTGGTAGTTTGTTTTGTTTTCCTTTCTATCTGGGTCATTTCAGGGTTGTGACCCAGACTTTTATTTTCCGCTTGTTGATGTACAAACCCTGTTATCCTTTATTTTTAATGAAATGCAATTCTCCTTTTCCATCATTCTTGATAATTTTATTTTTTGTTTTCTTTTCTTCTCTGTACAGTTCTTTTTATGCTGGTTTCAATGACATGACATGCATGAGGAATCTTCGGCCCGGTCTTAAAAGTCAATCTAATTCTGAAATAATAATTCAAGAGAGTGTGATGATGAATCGGAATATGATGAGGATGAGGCCTTTGAAGAGATTAGTAAGGAACTAAATCATTTTGAAGAAAACCCAAGCCTAACCTGAATGATACGGAAGCAATCAATTTGGGGGACTGATAACTAGGGATTTTGACGCATTTTATACCCCTTTGTGCTTATGCTTTGATTATAAATTCATACAAAATAGTCCCAAAAGGCTCATAAGTTGTGCTTGAATGCAGGTTTGATCAACAAAGTGACAAGATTTCGAAGATCGGCTCAAAAGGAGTGAAACCTGCACAAGTACCAAATACAAGACAAAACTCAGGAGAAACAGGCTTAGTGCGGCCGCACTACACTTTGTGCGGTCCGCACTAGGGAGATTCAGAGAGCTAGATTTTCAAGCATCAAGGCAGTGCGGCCGCAGAAAGTTTTGTGCGGTCCGCACTGAGGCACTGCGGCCGCACGACCATTCTGTGCGGTCCGCAAAACCAAAGTTCAGAGAGATGCCAAATTTAGAAGATGAAGCTTGTGTGGTCCGCAGTCCATTCTGCGTGAACCGCATTGAAAGCCTCCGCGGCCGCAGTCCATTCTATGTGGTCCGCGGAGCCTGGGTTCAGAGAGTCGAAATTTCAAGTTCAAGAGCCTAGTGCGGCCGCACACCATTTTGTGCGGTCCGCACTGACCCCGCATGGGCAATTTTGTCCAGTTTTTCCAGCTTAGTATAAATAGATTCTTTTTCCATTTTTAGGGTATCTGACGTTGTAATACAGTAGCTGCGCTCGTGAGAAGACTTTTCTTAGCCATTTTGGGCACTCTTACTTAGTTTTAATCGTTGAGTCTTTGTATTTACATTAGTAATTAATTAATGTCTTTCTCTTCATCTATTTCTCTGATTTTCTCTTCAAGCATGAGTAGCTAGACCCGTTAGCTAGGGTTGTGGCTCAACCCTAGTGTGGGTAATTGATGGGTGTTGTGATTTAAGGTTAGATTGACTATGGGTGTTTGTTATTTGGGTCAATTTTATGGTTTAATTTATGAATTAGTAGTTGCAAACACTAGTTTGTGCTAAGTTGACTTGGGCTCTTCTTGAGAAAGAGAACCTAAGTCTCCAAAATTGACTCAACAAAGAATTGCGATGGACTCAAGAGATTTGATAGTCCCAATTAAAGGGTTAAACCTCGAGAGAGTAATACCCGACTTGAACCCTAGTTGCTTGGACATATATGCATACCCAATTGGTCTAGAGAAAGTCAATTGGGCAAAATCACTCTTTCTACTCAGAGGTGTAGAGGGGTAGTATCGAGCAACGGTTATAACATATTCCCCAATCATGTCAGTCGTGCCTTGGATGCAAGTACCCGTCAATTGGCCACCTAGGTGAAAGTCATTACCCTAGTGCCTTTTAAACCATTAGATACAACTTGCAATATTTATCTCTTAGCTTAATCTAGTTGCATTTTCAATTAGTAGTTTGATAAAAATAGAATCATAATGAAAATCCAAAAATGAATAAAAGACCAATTAAGAGCACATACGCAATCCTAAACTAGATAGATACTCAATTCCAATCCTAGCTCTATGTGGATTCGATCCCGACCCAAAATCGGGTAAAAGCTATTGCGACCCTCTCTTGCTACTTATTAGTAGTGCGGAGTTGGCTGCAATCACTTTTTGGCGCCGTTGCCGGGGAGCTAACAGTTTTGGCTATCTATTTAGTTAGTTTTGTGTGTTGTTCTTCTTTCCTTCTTTGTTACTAATTTGTGTGTGTCAATACTACAGGTACCAAAATGGCTTTAAATGCAAATGACCCTCTTGGAAATGTGCTTGCGGGGGAGGAGGTTGATGAAATTGGAGAGGATGAGGTGCCTCTTGTACCTCCCAGACCACGACGAGGCCGCCAGGCCAATGCTAATGAAAACGTTCCAGACCCTCCTCCGCCACCTCCAAGAGCGGTTCCGCGGGTGCTACCGAACCAAGGCTATGCAAGTGCTATTGTCCCACCCAGAATCCGGGCGTTCAATTTTCAGATAACCAATGTGATGTTGACCTTACTTGAGCAGCGTGGGTATTTCACGGGCGCCACAGATCAAAATACCTACAAACATCTCAAGGGGTTCGTGGATACATGTTGGGGTAGCAAGCAGACGAATGTGTCCGAGGATGCTCTTAGGTTGAGGCTTTTCCCATTCTCACTTCGGGGGAAAGCATTGGATTGGATAGAGAGACTCCCCAACCATTCCATCACAACTTGGGATGAGTTGGCGGATAAGTTTATTGCTAAATTAATCTCACCCGGGCACATGGTGGCACTTCGAGATGAGATATTGGCCTTCAAGCAAGAGCCCACGGAACCTTTGCATAAGATTTGGGAGTGGTATAGAATGATGGTGAAGGAATGCCCCAATAATGACATGACGGAGAATATGTTGCAATAAACTTTCTACCGGGGCACCAATACTACAAATCAATGCATAGTCAATCAACTCGCTGGGGGTAATTTTATGAAATTGACATATGATGAAGCTTGTGCCATTCTTGATGAGATGACGGACACGTCCTCCGCATGGCAAAGTAGAGCCAATGTTCCTCAAGGTGACCCTACGGTTATTCATTTGCATAAGGAATTACATGACCATGGGCAAGCTATAGCGGAGTTGACAACTACTATGAACCAATTGGCTAAGGCACAGTTGCAACAAGTCCAAAATCCTCGCCAAGTGAATGCCATGGAAGGTATTAATATGCTTGTCAACAAGAGAAGGCAAAGAAGACAACACAACCAAGGGAATGCTGAGCAATTTGATGATGATTGTGATGGGTTTCAAACTGATGGCTATGATGAATAGAGTGAAGAGGTTCAATATGTGAATAACTATCAAGGCCAACGGGGCAACTCTTCAAACCAACAAAAGTGGCGACCCCAGGGCAATTGGGGCAATCAACAACAAAACAGTGGTAATTGGGGGAACAACAACCAAAACAACAACTGGGGCAATCAGAACAACCATCAAGGCAACCAAGGGAATTGGAATGGTAATAACAACAATTGGGGCAACAATAACAATCAAGGTGGATGGAACAATGGGAACCAAGGAAACCGGGGGCAAGGCTTTCAAAGGCCCCCAATGTAC
>NC_031989.1:44378411-44379166 GCF_001879085.1 Nicotiana attenuata
ACAATCAATCACATAAAGTCTCCCTTTAGTTAAGGGATTCCGATTTCAAACGGGTAGAAGACAGTTAAGGAAAGAATTTGACTGAAATCTTTTCCAAAGTAACACAAAGAGGGTAAATACATAGGAGTTTATTTAAGGAAAAAAAAAGTCCAATGGTACACGGTTTGTGAAAATAAGGAAAGGGAACCAATTAAACAGTCAGTAAAATCAAAATCGTAGGCTTTGTTCGAATGAACCAAGTCAGGAAAAGAGAGGAAAGGGTTTTACTTAAGGAAAATCAATAACAATAAATCAAACCTTACTAAAAGGAATTCGGAATCAATCATAATTGGCAAAACCTTTTTGAAGGAAAAATTTCTCATATATAAGGCACACAAATATCAAACAAGAAGGAGTTGTCATGCTGATTAGAAAAGATTATCATAGAAACAGTCATAAAAAAGGTTCAGGTCCAATTTATAGACTCAGAGTGAGTCTAAGAGTTCAGGGTTTCAAAGTAGAACCCCAGTCCAAACACAAAATCGAACTTTCCAAAGAAACCCCCAAATTCTAGGGTTTTCACTCGAATCAGGCACAGAGATAAGAAGGCAAGCCATTGAAACAGACTCAGAGGTCTCTTTCAGAGACTCATAAGAGACCAACAAACATGATAGCAGGTTTGAAAGCATAAAGAACATGTTTGAGAAAAGCTTCGGAATTTAAGCAAGTTAAGCAGAGAGAAGAAGTGATGTAAACTTAAGAAACAATAAAGGAAG
>NC_031989.1:44379266-44401607 GCF_001879085.1 Nicotiana attenuata
CAGGAAAGCTGAGTCCAACGATGGGAAGGACCCTATAGAGTTCGTGACATTGCAGGAAAGAGCATACGAGTTGGAGACAATGGATGGCAAGCTATTAACCTCACATTGGAATGCTGTCCATCTAAAAAGATACTAGTTTTGAAAAAAGTATCCACGGTCAGGTATCTCTATGTTAAAATTCATTTCTTAATTATTAACAATTTTACTAACGATTTTAGATGCTAGGCAAAAACCCTAACTCGTGCCAAATGATGAGTCACGACCTGTACGGCAAAAGGGAATAGTCTTAAATTCCCAGCCCAGGGTTACAATTAATCTGATGGCAAAATACACGGGTTAGGCAGTCTTCATCCCTTATCGAACCTCCGAGTCCCGCAAATTTTTCCGTTTCAGGAAAAGGACCAAGTTAAGAGGAAAAACAAGTGCTTGAGGCTTCATATTTCACAGGTCAAACACTTGGGGACTGTACAATAAACACAGAAAGGATACGTACGGAAAATAGATGCGTAAATCAAGAGACAAGTGTCGAGCAGAGGTTATGGAATCCAAGCATAAGCATACATCATAGTATTCTTTACCATGGGAACAATAGAGTCACCTCTCAAACCCTTCCTAAAGATGGGGTCGGGACTATGTACTAAAACGGGTTATAAAGAAAAACCTCGTATCTATTGTTCTTCTTTTATATAAATCTGTTACAAGGAAAACAGTTGCGAGAAAGTTATAGATGTACTTTAATCATGTAAACGTTTTGTTCAAGTTCATAAATAAAAACTTGTCGAAGTTGTAGCATACAAAACATGTGTATTCCTATTTCTTTCATCGTATTATAACACCATTATGAAGTTGAGACGTCTTCTTCATTAAGTGTCTATAAAATAAAAGGGCCCTCTTTTATAAACCTCATGTTGATATTCCATGAGAAGAATCATAAAGCATTTTCAAAGGATAAAATGCTAAACTATTCTATAAGTCCTAATTAAGTAAAAAGGCAAGAATAGAATATAAAGAAGTACTCATAAAACTTCTTAGCATAAAAGACTGAAAAAAAACTTAGTCACCAAAATGTTTGTCTTACAAGTGTCCCATAATGGTAACTAGGAACTTCATCAAAAGTATTCCTTCAAAATTGCCAAAGGATAACATTAACATCATTAAAAGTTGTAACATCACTTTCTGAAGCAATAAACAGGTGCGATCAACAATTTCTGAAGAAGCAGCAATAGGAGCGGTTTTCAGCTGAGCTTGAAGTAACATCAATAAGGGAAGAAATAGTCACGGAACTTCGATTCCCATAGACTGTACCATAGAAGTTTCAACCTCGGAAGCTGGAGTTATAACTTCAAGTACCTCAGTAACTGCTTCAGAGTTCAAAAACTCTTCTGTTCCAGGAGCTTCGAGTGCTGGAGAAGGGGTGTCAATAGTTTCAAGGCTGGAGAAGGAGTATCAGCAGGTTGTTGACCTTTTTCGATAGTGTCTATGACTTTGGCCAACTCAGATTGCAAGTCAAAGTTTTCTTGTGTAGCCTCCATCAAAGCATCACGTCGAGAATTTAGAAAAGCCCAACTCACGTCTATGTTGAAATTTTCTTCAAGAGCATTATATTCCTTCTCCAAAGCCTTATATTCCTTTTCCCACATAGCAAGGTCATTTTTCATTATTTGGTGCTCGGCTAAGTGAGAATCTAAGGAAGCTTCAAGAGAGGCATGGGAACTTTCCAAGGCATGAATTTTGTCAGAAGAAATCCTTAAGTCATTTTGAGCATGAGTTAAGTTTTGAGCTAACTCCTTTGCGTATTCTTCTTTCTTCTCCATGAGTGCCTTAAGTTCTTTAATCTCATCATTGGCTTTAGATAGAGAGCATTCCAGAAGTTCTTTATCCCTTTTAATCTGACCCCAAGAAGCATTCACAATTCCCAACTCAGAAGTTAAGCCACGATTTTGTTGCTCCAAGTGAGCCTTGCTCTCCTGCAACTCCTCTACAGTCACTTGGGCACTTTCAAATTGTTCTTTCCAGTTTGCTGCCTCAAATAAGGCATCCTCAGCTATTTTCTTAGCTTCAGATAGAGCCTTTGTAGACTCTCGCTCCTTTTTCTCCAATGTAGAGACTCGTCCCATCAGCTCAGTCCCAATAAGATTAGCCTACGGTTATAAAGCATAGAAGTGAGAACTTAGAAAGAAAAAGAAGGAAAGCATTTAAGGTTAAGAAAATTACCTTCAAAGTTGAATGAACTATGTCATTCATCAAAGTGTAACAACTATGGCTTTGCATCTTATTTTTTTCGATTTCTCCAATAAGAGGTTCGAGCCAAGTATCAGCTCTCCCAGATTTTCTTAAGAGGCTTTGATTAGCAGGGATTTCGAGTGTGACACTTCTCATAGTCATGCTTCTATTGCTAGAACTTACTTCTACATGTGGGGCAGATGAAGATGGAACAGCGGAAGGGGGAGTAGTAGAAAAGGTAAACACCACAGGAGTCGTGGGAGTTGAAGCAGGAACGGTAGAGGTGGACATAGGAATGGATGTAGGATCAGTCAAAACTGGTGAAAGAACAGAAGTAGTCAATGCTGACAAGGAAACACTTACAGTTGGCAAAGGAATGGAGGAAGTAGGTGCGAATGAAGAAAGAGGAACTTCATCAAAAACAGGTCCGAGTTCGCCACTCTCAAAACCACTATTAAAGAGATGCTGAGTTGATTCATTCGTGACTCTTGGCACGGTGTCCTCGTCTGAAGGAATCAAAACAGGCTCGGTGGTCGAAGTTTGAGCAGGAGTATCTTCAATTTCATCATCATTAATGACTCGTCTCCTAATTCGTGGCCTGGCTATTAACAAGGTACCTCCCTCTTCCTCATTCTTGGAACCTTCTCCTATAGCTTTCCTTTTTTGAAGCAAGGTTCGAGCCTTGTCCAAGTCAAGTGCAGCATTACCAGACATGCGAAGGGCTGTGACAACATCAGCTGTCATTCCTCTGTTACCAAATCCTGATTAAAAGAAGAATACACAATAAACATTAAGAAAAAAGTACTTAATGTGCAAAAAGAAAAATGTATAAAGAAAAGAGGCGATACCGTGTGTTTTAACTTTCCAGCCATGTAAAGCGGAAATTGATTTCCAAGTTCTTTGCTCCTTAGGAGCAACCTTCAAAATTGAATCTACCCAACCACGAAAGTTGGGAACAGGTTCCACATCTCCCATGGTTGCTACAAAAAACCAAAAAGAGACGAAGTTAGAAAAAGAATCGAAATTCTCAAAAACAGGTACGGTTTTAAAAAAAAAAACTTACGTGCAAAATTCCACTTCTCAGGGAAGGGAATATTTGTTTCACCAAGTAAATCCATCGTACGCACAGCAACGTAACGGGCATACCATCCACGATCATTGTCATCTTCTGTGCTTACCAAAACCTTCTTGCTTCTCGCAGTTAAGGTAAAAACTCCATGACGTATTAAATTAGGATGGTATAAATGGATAAGGTGAGAAAAGGTGAAATCAACGGTGGCTTTGGTAGAAAGATATCTCAAACAAGCCACTGCTATCCATACTAAAGGACCAACTTGGGCCAAACAAATATTAAAGAAACGGCAAAAATCGAGGATGATTGGGTCAATTGGGGGATTAAAACCCAAAGTAAAAGGGTAAGTATAAACAAAAGAGTACCCAATCCTAAAAGAAGAAATTCTTTGATTTATGGAAGGAATTGACATTCGAAGACTATTTTTCCAGTTACAATCTCCTCTGATGGTAGGGATTGTAAGTTCGGTCACTACTGTAGGATAAGTATCAGTTTTTTCTAAACCAGCAACTTGCTTTTGAAGAGATTGTCTATCACTTACAAAAGATAAATCATTTGGTACGATTTCATCAACTAAAGGTTCTCGAGAAGAATCAGGAATTTCTTTACCTTTAGAAGAAGGAGTTTTCAGAATAGAACTCCTAGAAGAAGAACCAGAAGAGCCGCCTCGAGTAGATTCTAACCCTGTACGAAGTCTGCCTCCTCTGTCTCTTCTATGTCTAACAGGAGCATTGGGGAATTTGTCTAAAATTGAAACTCTTTTAGGGTTAGGGTTTGGAGACGCCATTGTTGGGCAAAGATGAATCGAAGGAGAGCAAAAGTAAGGAAGGAAAATGTTTGCTAAAGATTTATGGAGAAGAAGACAAAGAAAGAAAAGGTTAAGTATGTATATGATGGCAACCGTCAAACTTAGAAGAGTAATGATGGAAAGTCTATAATAAAGGCAACTATCACTTCGTGAATAGTGGGAGTAACGAAGCCTTGAAAAGGGGTGCAAAATAGCAGAATCAATCAAAAGGTGACACATGGACAGAACATTAAATGGAAAAAACAATTGAGACGTCAATATTGTCATACGCATTGATTGTGGCAAAAATTCCTTTTTTATGAAGATCCACTTCCCAATTATTTAATTGATAAATAAATGAAAAGTGGGGGGACTATCTGTATTGGGAAAAAGTTGAATTTATATTGAAGATGACGTGGCGTGACACGTGGACTGGACAAATAGTCAAAGTATAACAATTAAGAAAAAGGTACGGGAGATGACAGGTACGAGAAGAGGAAGTGAAACAGGCACGAGAAGCAGTTTAGATACGAGTCTCGTATCAATTCGAGTCATTTAAAGCCAGTGGATCACAAGGCATTGAAAACATGGATCTGAAGACAAAAAGGAGTCCAAATTCAGTATTAAATACCTGATACGTTAGAAAATTGGTATTTAATAGGAATGATTGTGTAACGGCTCATTTAATATCATTTATTGTCCATAATTGTCTCATTAAAGCTTAGGTTTCATTCCTTTATCTAGAATCAACTATAAAAGGAGGAAGTTTTATTGGGAAAAGATCATGGTTGACATCATACTGAAATAAAAACTTGTTCGCTGCTTTATTATTATTCTCAGAAAGCCTATTATTCTTTTTTGGTCTCTTGATTATCAGTAACCCGATTTTTCATCTCAAATTCTAGTTTTAACCGAAATTATATTTTTTGGTTAAACAGCGGCTAAATAGCAATCACCGCCCACAGCCTCGACGGAATCGAAGAAACAGGTAATCGAAGACGAAGAAGAGGATTTCCTCACTTCTGGAACCTTAGTCATTCCCGAAGAGTCCGATGCAACCAAATCAACTGTCGAGGAACTGGAGTAGGTGATACTGATCGAATACATGCCCGAGAGAAAGGTATACCTAGGAACGGGATTAACCCCCGAACTCAAGAAAAAACTCATTCAATTTCTTATTGATAATATGGATTGATTTGCTTGGTCCCATTTAGATATGAGAGGTATTCTACTGGAAATAACAACACAACGGTTAAGCCTCGAACCCAGGTTCAAACCAGTAAAGCAAAAAAGGAGGCCCCAGTCCGAGGTGAAACATGCGTTCATAAAGCACGAGGTAACCAAACATCTTAAAATAGGGTCTATTCGGGAGGTAAAATACCCCTGAATGGTTAGCCAACGTAGTCATAGTTCCTAAAAATGGAAACAAACTAAGAATGTGCATAGATTACAAGGATTTAAACAAAGCATGCCCAAAAGACTCTTTCCCACTGCCCAACATCGATCGTATGATCGATGCCATGGCCGGCCACGAGATCCTAACTTTTCTCGACGCCTACTCTGGGTACAATCAAATTCAAATGAATCCGGAGGACCAGGAAAAGACCTAATTTATCACTAAATTTGAAACTTATTGTTACAACGTAATGCCCTTCGGGCTAAAAAATGCAGGAGCTACATACCAACGCCTAGTTAACAAAATGTTCGAGGAACAGATAGGTAAATCGATGGAAGTTTAAATTGATGATATGTTGGTTAACTCCCTGCACACAAAGGACCATTTAACTCATTTGTAGGGAACATTCAAAATCTTGAGGAAGTACAACATGAAGCTTAACCAGGAAAAATATGCCTTCGGAGTCGGCTCGGGTAAGTTCCTCGGCTTCACCGTGTCGAATCGGGGTATCAAAATCAACCCCGACAAGATCAAGGACATCGAGGATATCATGGTCGTGGATAGTGTGAAGGCCGTGCAAAGGCTAAAAGGGCGAATAGCTGCCTTAGGTCGTTTCATTTTGAGGTCATCAGATCGAAGTCATAGGTTCTTTTCCTTGCTCAAAAAGAAGAAAAATTTCGCATGGACCCCGAAATGCCAGCAAGCCTTGGAAGAATTGAAGCGATACTTATCGAGCCCGCCTTTGCTTCACACCCCGAAGGTAGATGAAAAGCTTTACTTGTATTTGGAACTATCCAAGATAGCGGTAAGTGGGGTACTAGTCCGAGAAGAGCAAGGTAATTCCCTTTTTATTATGTAAGCCAAACTCTAGGAGATGTTGAACTAGATATCCTTACTTAGAAAAATTAGCACTTGCATTGATAAGCGCATCTAGAAAGCTAAAGCCATATTTTCAGTGTCATCCCATTTGTGTATTAACCACTTACCCTCTTCGAAATGTTTTGCATAAGCCTGAGCTATCGGGCTGGTTGGCCAAATGGGCCATCAAACTTAGCGGGTACGATATCGAATATCAACCCCGAACGACCATCAAGTCTCAAATCCTAGCTGACTTCATGGCCGGTTTTATGCCGACCCTCGTACCCGAAGTGGAGAAAGAACTCCTGCTAAGATCGGGTACATCATCAGGGGTATGGACTCTTTTCACGGACGGTGCCTCGAATGTGAAAGGGTCCGGGCTTGGCATTGTCTTGAAGCCACCTACAGGTTGTACCATTAGACAATCTATCAAAACTTCTAGGTTGACTAATATGAGGCCGAGTATGAGGCCATGATTGAAGGTCTCGAGCTAGCTAAGAGCTTGGGAGTGAAAGTTATTGAAGCCAAGTGCGATTCACTATTGGTGGTAAACCAAGTAAACAAAAGTTTTGAAGTTCGAGAGGATAGGATGCAACGGTACTTGGATAAGCTACAGGTGACTTTGCACTGCTTCAAAGAATGGACTCTGGATCACGTGCCTCGAGAATAAAATAGCGAGGCCGATGCACTTGCTAATTTTGGATCCTTGGTCGAAGAAAATGATATCATCCCGGGGACTGTCGTCCAGTTATCGAGGTCTGTGGTTGAAGAGGGGCATGCCGAGATAAATTCAACGAGTTTGACTTGGGACTGGAGGAATAAGTATATCGATTATTTGAAAAATGGAAAACTCCCATCAGACGACAAAGAATCCAGGGCCCTACAAACCAAGGCCGCTAGGCTCACATTAGACGAAGATGGAACATTATACAGAAGAACGCTCGATAGGCCATTGGTGATATGTTTAGGGCCGGGGGACACCGATTATGTTCTACGAGAAATCCACGAAGGTACTTGTGGGAATCACTTCGGCACCGAATCTTTGATTCGCAAAATTATTAGAGTAGGGTATTACTGGGACAGCATGGAAAAAGATACTAAGGAGTTTGTCAAAAAATGTGATAAGTGCCAACGGTTTGCACCGATGATCCATCAGCCCGGAGAACAACTACACTCGATCCTATCCCCGTGGCCTTTCATGAAATGGGAATGGACATAGTCGGCCCTCTACAAATGGCCCCAGTTAAAGCTAAGTTTATTTTGTTTATGACTGATTATTTTACTAAATGGGTAGAAGCACAGGCCTTCGAGAAGGTCAGAGAAAAGGAAGTTATTGACTTCATCTGGGACCACATCATATGTCGGTTCGGGATGCCTGCCGAGATTGTATGTGACAATGGAAAGCAATTAATCGGCAGCAAGGTGACGGAGTTCCTCGAAGCACATAAAATAAAGAGGATCTTGTCAACGCCGTACCACCCAACTGGAAATGGACAGGCCGAGTCCACAAACAAAAACTATCATTCAAAACCTAAAGAAAAGGTTGGATGATGCAAAGGGAAAATAGAGAGAAATTCTACCCAAGGTACTTTGGGCATATCGAACAACATCGAAGTCTAGCACAGAGGCTACTCAGTTCTGTTTAGTATATGGCTCCGAGGCCTTATCCCTGTCGAGGTTGGAGAACCCCGCGCAGTCGATGCCCCCTTTTTCTCGCGAAATCGGGTTTATGACATTTGGGAGGACAACTCGTTTCCTTTTGGGAATTGGGTTTGAATTGAAGAGTCTCCACCTAATGATTAAGTGCATTAGGACACTAAGAAGAATTTTGATTTAGAAAATCAGAGATTGGGTAAGGGCTTGAAATTATCCCGAGGGGAAGGTGTTAGGCACCCCTCGAGATCCACTAGTGTGGTTCCCGGCCATACTATAATTATCACTTTAAGTGCAAACAACAAATAGACAAATAGGAGTTACAAATATGAGGGGGGAGGGGTTTTCACATAATTGTTGCAAGTAATTGCAGTTAAACGAAGTCAAAGAAACTGAAATTTGAGAAAAAGCAGTTTTAAAAAAAATTCAGAATAAACAAGTAAAAGAGGGGAATTTTCACATAATTGTTGCGAGTAATTGAAGTTAAAAGCAGTCAAAGAAGCTGGAATTTGAGAAAAAAAAAAGCAGTTTTGAAATTAAATAAACGAGTAAAGGGAGGAGGGTCCTAGGTTTATAAATGATATGGATCACCCCACACAACACCCGGTAACCGTTTATACACGTGGTGTTATCGCGTGGTCATCATGTCCATATCTACCCTTTCCCACCCCGTTAAGGTATTAAACGCGGAACGGTCTCGTTTTACTTATTGCATGCTATAACCCGCCCCAATCCTATTAGTCCCGGAGGTATTTGGGACTACTAATCCTAAAGGGAAGGGTGTGAGGTTTTATAGTTTCAAAGGACAAAATTCTAAGGCGACAATCAAAACACATATGTAGCAAATTTGGGGAGAAGCACACAACAGATAGAAAGGCTCAAACAGACCTCCTTAAAACAAAGAGAAGCATATAGTTTAGCATGTCTTACCCGTACTGATTAGGGTCTGATTAAACTTAAGAGTTGTGGTAGACTGATCTATTACATATTTCAGATAAGAAGCCCGAATCAGGCCTGTCTGCTGGTTGTAGTTAATAAAATATGATTCAATTTATAAGTTTACCATATGGCTTGCCTAAGTGTTAAACGAAAACCTATAGGCATGATATCTATTAGTTTCAGAAAAAGAAGTACGCTGATTTAGGAAAAGAAGTTGTCAATTACAGGAATATAAATTCCGCAGGCGTTATTGTTGCTACTGATTTTAGACTCATAAGCGAATGGACGATTCAGATTTAGTTGATGGTTCCTATAGGCATGCTTTCTAGGCGTTACTGATTTAAAACATTTTTTTTAATCGAAACAAGAGTGCAGAAGTCCTATAGGCATGGTATCTAAAATGTTGTTAGTTATTTAAACCTATAAACAGGTTTGCCTAGTGACAGATGCAGATGCAAAATTCAGGAAGTCCTATAGGCATATTATCTATATGATATGCAGCATTTCAGAAATGACCTATAGACATGGTCTCTATAGAAATGCAGAAGTGCAGAAACCTATAGACATTGTCTCTATATGAGGTGCAAAAGTGCAAAAACCTGTAGACATGGTCTCTATATGAGATGCAGAAGTGAAAGCTGAAAACAGGATATGTGTAGAAGTGTAAATATTCGCTATGAACATGATATCTACCCCTTCGCATGCATGGTTACCCTTCCCTTTTTCACTAATCACCCCAAAAGTTTATTACAAAATTGTTACAGACCAAAATAAAATAAAGAAGTTACATCATAAAAAATAAAATTACAACCAAGGAAAGCCTGATTCAGGTTTCCTGCCTGAAGCATGAAGTAAACCAACTCCAAAGACCAAGATCCAAAGCCTTTCTCATTTGGGGTGTGTCAGAGTTCCCTAAGAGCCTCATGGACTCCGGGCAGTGCGCACACCCAAATACATTGCAAGATTGAGTCATAGTGCAGTGTGGAAAGGCCAGCCCTCAAGTGTCCAAGTTCAGAGGAAACTCAAGGTCCCAAGGCATGGCTCACAGGAGGGGGGCAGAACTTAGAAACTAGGAGTGAGTGTAAGTGCATAGAAGGAATTATGAAAAGGGGAAAAGGGGAGTGACAAAGACAGGCTAGTGGGCATACCTAGCAATAGGAAATGCTGGCACACCCCACCAGCCCGTTAGAACACATTGTTTTGGGAGTTAGGATTCCCAAAGGGATCAGGTCAAAACATGAACAATAACTTGCATATTGTCATGTTCTGAACTACAACTCAAAGCACATAGAGGGAAGCATGGGTGTAGGGATTCACAGCAGAAATAGATGAAAGGAAATTAACATGCTAGTTGACATTTAACTCCATACAGATAGTAAAGTAAACATGGATGTAAAGGCTGTAAGTAAAACACATTGGGGTGATGCTGAAACCAAAACTAGAACATACCAGTCTCAAGTAATCAAGCAAAAGAAAGTAGTAGTCTTGTAAAGCCAAAGTGCAGACAAGAAGCAAGAATACCCCAAGTATGAGTTTTGTGAGATTGTAAGTGTGAAATCTAAAGTGTAAAAATGTTGAATTAACCGTGTCTATTTTGTAGAAAGGGTCATGCCTTTTATAGTGTAGAAAGCAAGCAGAAATAGGTAAGAAAATAGTTTGAAAATCAATTACATAAGGTTTCCCTTTAATTAAGGGATTCTGATTTCAAACGGGTAAAACTAATTAAGGAAAGAGATTAATCAAACACTTTTCAAAGAAGTACAAGAGAGGTAAATACATAGAGGTTTATTTAAGGACAAGGTCTTGACAGTACACGGTTGTACAATTTAAGGAAAGGCAATCAATTAACGGCCAGTAAATCACAAGGTTTGAACTTGGTATGAATGAATATAGTCAGAGAAGGGGGAGAAAGGTTTTACTTAAGGAAAATCAGTACCAATCAATCAGACCCTAAAAAAAGATTATGAATCCATCATAAGTTGGAAAACCTTTTTGGAGAAAGATTCATCATACATATAAAAGCATACAGACACGCTTAAACACAAAGAACTAGCATGCCAATTAGAAGAAGAGTCTAGCATAGAAGAAATTAAAAAAAGGTTCAGAATTGTATGCAAACAAAGAAGTTCAAACTTAGTTCATAGACTCAGAAATTAGTCCGAAAGAGTCAAGGGTTCTCAAACAGAACCCTAGTTCAATCACATGATCAAACCTCGGCAGAACCCCCAAATTCTAGGGTTTTCACCTCGAGTCAAGTACAGAGATGAGGAAGTAGGTAGTCAAACAAGCTCAGAGATTTCTTTCAGAAACTCATGAGAAAGCAAGCAAATACAGTTGAAAGTTCAAAGCAAACAGAGTGAAGAAACTAAATTGAAACTCAATGAGAGTAGAAGAAACAGTAGAAAAAACATACTTAAACGGGTCTCTTAAAACAAGGTAAAGTAGAAGTGAAACAGTAAACACTTAAGAACATGGTAGAAGGATACAGTAGGCAAAGCATATCAGGTCATAGTCGAAGGCAAATAGCAGAACATAGTGGGAAAGCATATGAAAACATAGCATAGAAACACAGTAGAAGAACGAACGGAATATCGAAACACAGTAGAAAAACATGCATAATAACAGGAAAAAAACATAAGAACATAGTAGGAGAACATGCGTGGTAGAAAAGAAAACATAAGAGCATAGTGGAGACAAATACAAACAAAGAAAAGGAAACGAAAAATCGGAGAAACATTTTAAGCATTTAAGAAAACCCTAAATCGAAGAGAAGTGATTTTAAAAGTAATTTTTGAAAGAAAAATTGAGGAAATCGCTTAAAACCCCAAGTAGAGCATAGATACGTGACAGATCTAAGAAAAATCGGAGAGAACCTCGAATAGTTAGGGTTTCAGAAGAACCCTAGAATGAGAAAGGCTTGGAAAAGGTCCGATCTGAGTCGGATAAGGTCAGAGATAGGCTCATTAGACCAGGATACGCCGGAGCAAGGCCGGCGATCGCCGTGAAACTTCGAGCTGGCATAGGTCTGGATGAAGACCTTCGAGGTCTGGCCTCGATTCTTCAAATGTCGAGAACACAGGAGTAACAGGGGGTGAGTATAAGGTTACCATGGCCGGAGAAGCCATGGTTTCCGTTGGGTTTTGAGGTTGAAGATGATGAGAGAGGCAAGGGTTTCGAGAGAGTTTGAGAGGACAGGGATTTCAGAGGCGGCTGATAGAAGAGAATGAGGGGGATTAGGGTAGTCTTTGGGGATTAAAAAGGCAAAGAATGATCGTGGCCGTTGATCATTTTTAATCAACGACCTGGATTAGAAGAGAGGGCCGGGCGGGTTAATTGGTTGGGTCGAAGGTGGGTTGGATTGAAATTGGGTTGGTCTGTTAAGGTTTGAAATTGGGTCAATTAGGGGGATCAATTTGTGCCATAATTGAAATGAAATGGGGCCATATTTTAAATAGCCAGTTTTTCCCTTTTAGTTTATAAAAATAGTAAAAAATGATTTCGAAAACAAATTAAAAGTATTGGATCAGTTAATAATATACAAATATTAAATTAAAAATATTGGAACCAATTTCATAATTATAAAATGCTGTTAATTCTGAAAATAGGCTAAAATTGCAATTATATGCAATTTGGCTTTTGAAATACTAAATAAATTTGTAAAAATGTATAGAAATTACCCTAGCTACATTTTGGTATAAATATGAGAATAAAATAAGTTATTCACCAAAAATGATAATTTTGGGAATAATTATTGGTTTTTGTACTGCTAAAATGGGCAATAAATTGATTTAAAAATCCTTTAAAAATTAGAAAAAATACTAAAACACGTGGACACACTTATATATGCATATATATACTATTTTGAAATTATTTTGCATATAAAAATATACAGGAAAAAATTGGGTATCAACGGCTGCCCCTCTTTACCCGGGAAGGATGAAAGAGTTGTCGGGTAAAGACATGATGGCCAATTTTGACCGAGTGAAATGGTTTGAAGAGGTTGACCGTGCTCTGGTTCCTGAGCTTCCTACATATCCCTGGTCTTATAGGAATCAGGCCATACGTAGTTCAAGATCCATTGGCGGAGTATGCCGATGGAGATTTTTCAAGAATGGACGCGATAATTAGGATGGTTAAAGTCTAATAGGGCTGCGGGAACCGGAGCGAGACCGCTCCTGCTGAGATGGCCGTTACTTGCCGGTTTACCTGCAAATAAACAATACAAGCGTATACCGTGCATAAATTTAAACATGATGCAATTTCCCGTTGGACCATGAATGCTGTCTTTGGACGGTTAGGATGAAGTCCTTAGACCATGATGTCCTGGGCCATGAAACGTACAATAAAGGATTCACAGGCCATGAAATGATGCTCTCGAGCTATGAGAATGGTGCCTCCGAACTATGATGCCTTTGAATAATGCTATGCAAGAGATTAAAAGGGGTCCTCAGGCCATGGCATGGTGTTCTCGGGCTATGAAAATGGTGCCTCCGAATGATGACGCCTTTGGATAGATTAGCGATCTTTCAGCCCATGAAATGCAATAAGTGGCGATCTTTCAGCCCATGCAAGAAGTAAATAAAATGGCGATCTTTCATCCATGCAAAAAATGTAAGTAAAAATGGCGATCTTTCAGCCGATGCGGGATTTAAATGAAGTGGCGATTTTTCAGCCGATGCAGATGGAAATAAAGGTGGCGATATTTCAGCCATACAAAATGTAAGTACAATGGTGATCTTTCAGCCATGCAAAATGTAAGTAAAATGGCGATCTTTCAGCCGATGCAGGATTTAAATGAAGTGGTGATTTTTCAGCCGATGCAGATGTAAATAAAGGTGGCGACATTTCAGCCATGAAAAATGTAAGTACAATGGCGATCTTTCAGCCATGCAAAATGTAAGTAAAATGGCGATCTTTCAGCGGATGCGGGATTTAAATGAAGCGGTGATTTTTTAGCCGATGCAGATGTAAATAAAGGTGGCGATATTTCAGCCATGCAAAATGTAAGTAAAATGGCGATCTTTCAGCCGATGCAGATGTAAATAAAGGTGGCGATATTTCAGCCATGCAAAATATAAGTAAAATGGCGATCTTTCAGCCGATGCAGGATTTAAATGAAGTGGCGATTTTTCAGCCGATGCAGATGGAGACAGAGCTTAGTCTCGGAAGGCAGAATGGTAGCCTTATGCAATGCAGATGGAGACAGAGCTTAGTCTCGGAAGGTAGAATGGTAGCCTTATGCAATGCAGATGGAGACAGAGCTTAGTCTTAATGCAGATGGAGGTAGAGCTTAGTCTTGGAAGGCAGAATGGTAGCCTTATGCAATGCAAGAAATGCAGATGGAGGTAGAGCTTAACCTCGGAAGGCAGAATGGTAGCCTTATGCAATGCAGAAATGGAGGTAGAGCTTAGTCTCGGAAGGCGGAATGGTAGCTTTATGCAAGAGATGAAAGATGAGTAGTGATAAAATTCTTAGCTGGTAGCTGGTATGATATTGCGAATGCTGGGGATATTGTGTGTGGATGGCGAACGCGAATAGGTGCGACGGTTCTGAGGGTTGTGTTCCTGAATAGTGTGAGCGTATAATATATGATTTGGTGACTTGGGTGCCTGCATCCAAAGAAAAATTGTGAGTTTTGTAAAGGGGAAAGGTTAGTTCGTGTCCCCGCTGACTTTGCTTGCCATGTTCGGCTCTGATCTGATGATATGATATGTATCATAGGGGTAGCGTTGCTGAACTGAGCTATTTCGATAATAAATATGCATGAGTTTGTTAAAGATATGACATATGTATATATTAAAGAAATAGTTTTTTGATGAACCGACGACTGTGATGTGGTTCAGGACATTGCAACCTCTCTTGCTTTGGAATTTTGAGGGTCCTCCTCAAAATTCTGCCCCAGTTTAATGGGTTGATACTTCTGACGGCTGCTTGCGATGATCGGGTGAAGTTACTTCGGAATTTTGAGGGTCCTCCTCAAAATTCTGCCCCAGTTTTCAATTGCGGGGGGAATGTAACTTTTATTGAATTGTGACCGAACCCATAAGGTTCCCTACGTATCCCCTTTTAAATAGGAATCAGGTGAGACGTAGTTCAAATTACATAAGGAAATCATAAATGGTTACACATGGTATCGCTTGACTGCGTATGAGTTGATTGGTTTTGGCCAGACTTCTCCATCCATTTCCGCAAGTATAAGGGCTCCTCTTGTCAGAACCCGATGAACCATGTATGGACCCTTCCAATTGGGAGAGAATTTCCCTTTGGCCTCATCTTGATGCGGGAAAATTTTCTTTAACACCAGCTGCCCTGGTGTGAACCGTCTTGGTTTGACTCTCTTGTTGAAAGCTATGGACATTCTGTTCTGATAAAGCTGACCATGGCAAATTGCATTCTTTCTCTTTCCATCTATAAGAGCCAACTGCTCGTAATGACTTTTTACCCACTCTGCATCGTCGAGCTCGGCTTCCTTTATGATTCTTAAGGAGGGAATTTCTACTTTGGCGGGAATGAAGGCTTCTGTACCATAAACCAGCATGTATGGGGTTCCCCAGTTGATGTGCGGACTGTGGTGCGATACCCCAATAGAGCGAATGATAGCTTTTCATGCCATTGCTTATGCTTCTCTATCATTTTCCTTAATATCTTCTTGATATTCTTATTGGCGGCTTCTACAGTTCCGTTCATTTGGGGCCTGTAGGCTGTGGAATTCTTAAGTCACTGTTGAGGTTGGGACCATTATCAGTGATGATCGACTCTGGAATCCCGAATTGGCAAACAATGCGATCACGGACAAAATCTGCCACGACTTTCCTAGTCACTGCTTTGTAGGATACTGCTTCAACCCATTTGGTAAAATAGTCAATTGCCACGAGGATGAATCTGTGCCTGTTGGAAGCGGCCGGCTCGATTGGACCAATAACATACATTCCCCAAGCGGCGAAGGTCCATGGTGAGCTAGTTGCATTAAGCTCATTTGGAGATACCTTTATCATATCTGCATGTATCTGGCAGCGGTGGCATTTTCGAACGTACTGGATGCAGTCAGTCTCCATGGTCATCCAAAAGTAGCCAGCACGGAGTATCTTCTTGCCTAAAACAAAGCCGTTCATATACGGACCACAGGTCCCGGCATGAATTTCCTCTAGCAGTTTAGATGCTTCCTTCGCATCGACACACCTTAGTAGTCCCAAGTCTGGAGTCCTCCTATATAGGATTCCTCTACTGTGAAAGAAATTGTTGGACAACCTTCAAAGCATGCATTTCTGAGTAGTGTTTGCAATCTCCGGGTATTCTCCTTTTGCTAAATATTCCTTGATATCATGAAACCAAGGCTTTCCGTCTGCTTCTTCTTCGACATGAGCATAGTAAGCTGGCTGATTGTGGATTTTTACCGGAATAGGATCAATGAAGTTTTGTATCCGGATGCTGTATCATGGATGACAAGGTAGCCAATGCATTGGCAAACTCATTCTGGACCCTGGGAACATGCTAGAACTCTGTCTTTGTGAACCTCTTTCTTAACTCCTATACATGATGCAGGTATGGCAGTATCTTGGGGTTCTTGGTCGCCCATTCTCCTCGTACCTGATGTATGAGTAGGTCTGAATCTCCAATCACTAGCAACTCTTGGATGTTCATGCCAATGGCCATCTTGAGCCCTAAGATGCAGGCTTCGTACTCGGCCATATTGTTGGTGCACGGGAACCTGAGTTTGGCAGACACCGGATAATGCTGGCCAGTTTTTGATACTAGGACTGCTCCTATGCCAACTCCTTTGAAATTTGCTGCTCCGTCGAAAAACATCCTCCAACCATCATAGGACTCTGCAATGTCTTCTCCTATGAATGACACCTCTTCGTCAGGAAAATACGTCTTTGGGGCTTCGTATTCTCCGTCCACGGGATTCTCGGCAAGGTGATCTGCCAAATCCTGACCTTTGATTGCTTTCTGAGTTACATAGACAATGTCGAACTCACTCAGCAGGATTTGCCACTTGGCTAGCTTGCCAGTGGGCATGGGCTTCTGAAAGATGTACTTTAATGGATCCATCCTTGATATGAGATACGTAGTATAGGCACAGAAATAGTGCCTCAGCTTCTGAGCTACCCAAGTTAAAGCACAATAGGTGCGCTCTAACAGAGAATACCGGGCTTCGTACGGAGTGAACTTCTTGCTGAGATAATAGATGGCCTGCTCCTTTCTCCCCATTTCATCATGCTGCCCCAGGACATAACCGAACGCTCCATCCAATACCGCAAGGTAGAGTAATAGGGGTCTACCTGGCTCGGGCGGGACCAAAACCGGCGGTGTTGACAAGTACTCCTTGATTCTGTCAAAGGCCTTTTGGCAATCATCAGTCCATTTGGTAGCGGCGTCCTTCTTCAATATCTTGAAGATTGGCTCACAGATAACTGTAGATTGTGCTATGAACCGGCTGATGTAGTTAAGTCTTCCCAAGAAACTCATTACTTCTTTCTTGTTCTTTGGCGGTGGAAATTCTTGAATAGCTTTGACTTTTGATGGATCCAGCTCTATCCCTCGGCGACTCACAATGAACCCAAGTAGTTTTCCGGCAGGAACTCCAAATGCACATTTTGCGGGATTCAGCTTCAAGTTGTACCTTCTCGGTCTATTAAAGAACTTCCTAAAACCTTCCATGTGATTAGCGGCTTTCTTGGACTTGATGATGATGTCATCTACATATACTTCGATCTCCTTATGTATCATATCATGGAAAATGGGGTCATGGCCCTCATGTAGGTGGCCCCTGCATTCTTTAACCCGAATGGCATCATCTTGTAGCAGTACATTTCCCATGGCGTAATGAAAGCCATTTTCTCGGCATCTTCTTCATCCATCCAGATCTGATGATAACCAGCGAAACAATCTACAAATGATTGCAACTCATGCTTGGCGCAATTCTCAATCAGGATGTGTATGTTTGGCAAGGGGAAGTCGTCTTTTGGACTGGCCCGGTTGAGATCCCGGTAGTCGACACAGACTCTAACCTTCCCGTCCTTCTTCGATACTGGCACAATGTTGGCTAACCATGTTGGATACTCCACTACCCTGAGAACCTTAGCTTTGACCTGCTTAGTGACCTCTTCCTTGATTTTCAAACTCATGTCTGGCTTGAACTTTCTGAGCTTCTATTTTACTGGCGGTCAGGCTGGATTGGTTGGTAGTTTGTGCGCCACAATAGATGTACTTAGACCAGTCATGTCTTTGTACGACCAGGAAAATATGTCTTCACACTCTTTTAGAAACTCTATGTATTCTTCCTTTTCTGATGGTGACAAATGAACGTTGATTCGTGTTTCTTTGATGTTTTCTGCATCTCCCAGGTTAACAATCTCAGTCTCGTCCAGGTTGGACTTAGGTCTGTTCTCAAAATTCTCAACTTCTTTGACAATCTCTTCCGGTATGTCATCTTCTTCTGAATCTATGTCCGTTTGTTGCGTTGTCTCGTTGCATGTCATAGTCATTGGGTCATCAAGATAAGTAATAGTAATGATGTATAAGTAAAGTAATGAGAGAAAATAATAAGAGTAAGATTTAATAAAATTGAAATGCTTTGATAAATTCCATGTGTTTTTAACATTGGAGCTCTTTTTGCAAAAATAAAATGCGAAAGAAAGTCAACTAGTAAAATAAAATAGTGCATGATGCTTGTTCAGCCTTGCTACCCCGAGGCTCGCCGGGCTCTGGTGGTTCTGATGGCCCAGTTATTGAGGCGTGCTTCTCTGCTTACAGCCTGTATGGAAGGGCCTTCCTCCCCCTCCTCCTCGATAACGACACAACAATCCATGTCCTCGTCTTCTAAGAACAAATTCCTCATTGCTGCCAGTGCTTCTTCTTCTTCTGACCCGTAGATGACTTCGGCCGGTTGGAAGGTCTGCTCCAAGCGGGGTATTGGCTGCTCCAGTGGGTAGTAAGGACTGCGCCATGGTGGCGACCATTCGTTGCATTCTTTCCAGGTATACTCATACCCCAATCCGAAGGTGGTGCCATGTTTCTTGAGCTTGATGGGCTTAGCGATTCCTTGGAGATTCCTGCCAAGTCCCTTGCCAGGTTCATATCTGCTCCAGTTTAGTATGCTTTCAATTTTCTTGTCCCACCATTCATCCTTATCAACGGCTTTGACTCACTCAATGTGGTGGTAAGTTTCCCCGCCTATCCTTCTTCTGCCTCCTATTGCTGGGATAGTCTGCGACTGTATATGGGATTGCTACCGCCGCCGTGAATGATCACCTCTTGGTGGTTCAACTCAAACTTGCCTACCTGATGTAGTGTTGACGCTACAGCCCCAGCGGAATAAATCCACATTCGTCCCAACAACAAATTGTAAGATGCTGGCACGTCTATCACTTGAAAGTCGACATCGAACCAAGTAGGCCCCATTCGCAAACACAAGCTAATTTCCCCAATGGTGGACCATTGAGAACCGTCGAAAGCTTTGACGTTGATGGCCCCGTCCTTGATCTCATGCAGCCCTTTTCCCAATGTCCTAAGTGTTACCAATGGACAAATGTTGAGGCTGGACCCCCCATCGACCAAGATTCTGGTGATAAAATAATCTTCTCACTGCACGGTGATGTGCAATGCCTTGTTGTGACTCAACCCTTCTGGTGGCAGCTCATCTTCGTGAAAAGTGATCTTGTGACTTTCCAATACCTGACCCACCATGTTAGCCATCTCTTCACCGGTGATGTTTCTTGGTATATATGCTTCACTCAGCACTCTTAACAAGGCATTCTTGTGTGCATCGGAACTCTGTAGCAAAGCAAGGATAGAAATCTGCGCCGGCGTTTTGTTCAGCTGATCAATGACTGAGTATTCCTTTGCTTGTATCTTTCTCCAGAGGTCATCGGGCCCAGTTTCAGTGATGGTTTGTTGACCGGAGGTCTGCTTACTCGACTCAGCCAAGTGTTCCGGGGTATAAACCCTGCCGGTTCTTGTCATACCTTGTGCTGCAACTGCTTCCCCGAACTTGGCTTTTCTTTTCCTTCTTGCCTCGGCTGTGTAGTCCCATGGTATGGCTTTTGTGTGGAATGGTGTTACGGCTGTCATTGCTACCGGAATGGGCACCTTTGCTTTGGAAGGTAATACAGCAACTTCAAATGGTACAGGCGCCTTCGGGGACCCAAACTTGACCTCGATTGGGGTTGGCGTCTTCGCAGAGGATGGTGTTTCAAACTCAAGTGGTATGGACATGTTCACCTCGGCATCTCCAAAAGGCTGAATCTGGATTATAATCGGATTAAGGGTGACTGTTGTTTTCTTTGGATTGTCGCCTTCTGTGATTAAGCTGATCGATCCCTTGGGATCCCAATCATCCTCTATTTCAATCATGTGAACACCTCCACCCTTGTGGTCTGGTAGAGGGTTATTGCGGACATTCGAAGTAGGTTCATTTGCCACGATGATCTTGTTGTCAATCAAAGCCTGGATCTTATCCTTCAAGGAGCGGCATTCATCAATGGTATGCCCTTTCATGCCAGAATGGTATGCACAGGTTTTATTTGGGTTGACCCATTGGGAAGGGTTTCCAGGGGTTATAGCAGGGATAAGGGTGACGTAACCAGCAACTTTGAGCCTTTTGTACAGCTGGTCAATTGGTTCAGCAATGGCGGTATACTGTTTGGGAGGTCTTCGGTCAAAATTTGGTCGTGGTTCAGGGAAGTTTTGACGTGAGGCAGGTGATTGATAGTGAGATGGTTGGGTGTTGTAGGCTTGGTAAACATGTGTGGGCTGGAAATATTTAGGTGAAGCAGTTTGGTATGTAGGAGGTGGAGGTGATTGATAAGTAGGCGGTGGAGTTTGGTAAGTGGGTGAGGGTGCTTCGTAATTTGGAGTGGGCTGATATGTAAGTGGAGGCATTGGATAGGTTTGGTATTTGACAGGTGATTTTGTTCTCTGTGCAACCATCACGGCGCCTACGTCCCTTTTCTTGGACGTGCCACCAGATTGTAAAGCCTTATTGGTAGCTTGCAAGGCTTTAAAGTTCGTAACCATACCACTCTTGATGCCTTCCTCGATCCTTTCTCCTAGCTTGATGATGTCGGAAAATTTATGATTCTCAATCAGCATCAGCCTCTCATAATATTGTGGGTCCTGAGCCCGGACGAAAAACTTGTTCATTTGTTCTTTCTCTAAAGCAGGTCGGACCTTAGCAGCCTCTGATCTCCAACGAGTGGCATACTCGCGGAATGTTTCTGTGGGTTTCTTCTTTAAATTTTGAATGTAAAACTCATCCGGTGCATTTTCCGTATTGAACCTGATTCTATCCATGAAGTCGGACGCCATACTTACCCAGTCCGACCACTTCTTCGGGTCTTGGCTAATGTACCAAGACAGAGCATCTCCTTTCAGGCTCCTCATGAAAAGCTTCATGCGGATCTTCTCGTCTCTTCCTACTCCGACCAGCTTGTCGCAGTATGTTCTCAAGTGAACCCTGGGATCCCATGTACCATCAAACATTTCAAACTTGGGAGGTTTGTACCCCTCGGACAGTTCGACATCGGGCTGTATGCAAAGATCTTCATAATTTAGCCCCTCAATTCCTTTACTGCCTTCAACGCCTCGAATTCTGCTAGTCAACTTCTTAAGCTCTTCGGCCAGATTTCTGATGAGCAAGTCCTTATCCTCAGATTCGCGTGTGCTTGAGATGGGCTGGGTGGAGTATGGCACAGTCTCCACGTAGATGGGGGTGTTGGTGTGGAAGTGGTTATTTGTGGAGTTCAAACACTCCGGGATGAGTAGGGGAGTATTGTTGGGAGTGTGGCAAGTATTGCAGTGGTGGTGAGGAGCGGGATGGTTTTGTGGTTTTTGTGGAGGTGTGGGGTTCTGAGTGCTTGGAAATTTGACATCTGGGGTGGTGAGGGAGAATGACAAGCTTGCCAAGTTCCGAACTTGATTAAGTTCCTCCTGAAATTTCAACAGTTTCTGCTCGAGTTGGGACGCACTTTCCTTAGAAACCTGAGTACGCTGAGTGATCTCTAACCGCTCAACTGAGTTCTCTTTTCTGGTGTTGCTCAAATCTTCCATCTTTCCTTTGTTCCTATTTTTGATAGGACTAGGAGGAGGAGTGGGTGTAGGGCCCCTGTAAAATATGCTGATGTTGCCAGAGTTCACGAACTAACCTTTGGGGAGGGGAATAAAAAAAGTAAAAACAAAAGGTGATAAGTTAGTAAAGATCGTAAGGAAATGTTGCAATATTTAAACACATAGTGCAGGAAATAGGAAGCGTGTCCTAAGTTTTGGGGACCTCGTTGTGCCCCGAGGTAGGCCTAGCGACAAGTTTAATTTGGAGAACTTAGAATGCTGAATGCCTCTATTTTTATTGAATAAAAAGGTAGACGAACTCCCAAAACGACACTAAATAATAAGAAAGAAAAAGTCACTAATGGC
>NC_031989.1:44403953-44419250 GCF_001879085.1 Nicotiana attenuata
AACTACAACAACAATTCACAAAGAATTTCCATAACCATCAATACCATTTCCATCATATTCAATCACTCATATGCATTTTATGTCACAACGATAATTGCCCACGACAAGCCATATATGTTATTACCACAGTCGTTCCAATTGCATCAATTACTATTTCCTTCCATCATTTGTTTCACAATTCTTACCACATAGCAGATTCACAATCACATACTTGGTTCATTGCCAATTACTTATACCACCTTATCGAAAGACATAACCACAAACACTCAACCGTACCAATTACAAGAATTTCACAGACAATCCACGTAGAAATCACATACCAAGCACTCAAACACCAAACAAGGTGATTTTACAAAGGTCAAAGTTAGCCATACATACCTGGAGCCGAATTTCCTTTTAACTTCTACTTTTAATTCACCAAACGGTCTAGCAACGTCGATCTAGTGCACAAGTTAACACATATTTCTTAGAATTAAGGCTCATAATTACTACCCGAACATTTTTAGGTTATCAGCCCTTCTTTTGCAAACCTCTACTTTTACCCAATTTCCCTTACTAGGTTTTAGGTTTTAAAAGACATGCATGTAGGTTTCAACCATTATTTTCAAGAATCAATGCATGAGATTCCCCCCTTAGTTTAAACCTAAAAATTAATGAAAAAGGGTTAGGGATTTTACCTGCAAGAATGGGGATGAGAATAATCACTTTGAAATTTTTCGGCCCGGATAGTTTTGAAAAATCAAATTTGATGAAGATGACTTTCTCTCTCAGAACCCTCTCTTCCTCTCTATTATTTTGCTCAGAAGGTATGTAAAAAATGAGGGGTTGGGGTGTTTTATTAAAAAGGGGTCGGGTGTAAAATTTAGAAAATTAGGAGCCAGAGTCAGGTTTGCGGTCGCACTTTGCGATCACAGATCCGAAATGCGGTCCGCAGAATGGACCGCAAAAGTACTCCAAAAATCTAATTCTTCTATTTGGGTCTGCGGCGGAAATGCGGTCCGCATATCAGTTATGCGGTCGCATAATGGACCACATTTTGACCTTAATTTTAACCAAACCACTGACTCAATCTGCGGCAGAAATGCAGTCCGCATACATGATTTGCGACCGCATTGCGGACCGCAAAATAACACTTTTCTTGAAAACTTTGGTTCTTTGATTTTTGAATGCTTAGATCAGTACAAAGGGTCCGGACCGCGGCGAGCATTCCCAACACATATTCGGAACCTGACACTACAAGCTACTAGGTTTTGAGCACAAATTTTTACGGGGCCTTACACTGGGGAAGTGGTGGAGGACCTTCCAATGCCCTTGCCTTTGCTAGAACCATCACGAGCCATAATATCCTGCAACACAAGTAATCATGAATGTGAGAACTTGTCAAGAAGTATGCCTAAGGTTGTCGTGCAAGTCATGAGATGGCCCCACAATTAAAACCGAAGGCACAATGTATAATACTTCACAATTGTTTTGATCTAACATGTACAAGTGTTGCACTCCAAAGCTATGGGTACTCAAGACTTCCCCATCAGAGGCGGATCCAGGATATCAAGAGGATGGGTGCACTATTGTGAAGACGCGAATTTGAAATTTATATTTGACGAGTTTAACTTTAGTATCTACCATGTACCCACTACACTTTTGAAATTATAGGTTCAAAATTAAATTTTTTAAAATTTTTTAGTGATTTTTACGTATATATCTATACTCCATGCCGAAAACAAGACCGTCCGGAGTGGGATTCGAACCACCAATTTCACTCGTAGAGGTGCATCCAATGATTATTGCACCATAGGAGTCTTTGAGTATGGGTTCACGCACGTATAATTAAGTAATTGTCAAAAAATATAACATTATTATACATGGTTTAGGGAAATGAGTATGGGTTCACGTGAACCCATACCCTAAGACTTAGATACGCCTCTGTTCCCCATGCCACATAATAGTGATTGATCATGGCTACGTGAATGCACATTAAGGTAAGCAAAAGGCATATGGTACTTACCTTTCCACAGCTACTAGACGACACTAAATTAGTTAAATTTACAAGATTCTACAACATACATTATATAAGATAGATAATGTAGGAACATATTTTGCATCAAAGACAAACCCCCTAGCATGTAAAAGCATCCCTACACAACCCACACTTAGCCCAAATTCATACACAAATATAACCGGTTACTCAGACTTCACCAGTACACCAAAATCTTCATTCAAGCATTTTAACAAACATCTTGTGGGCATAAAGTGTGTGCTTCTAATTCAACAATGGTGGAATATGGTGGCCCTCCCAAATTTCAACGAAGTAGAGGAAATTCTAGTTTACTACTCCGTATACACAAAAATCACACAATTTCAACCAACTCAAGCCACCCACCATAAAAATTTCATAAGAACTACATAGGGAAAAATTTGGGGATTAGGGCTCTTGGGGATGGGATGTACATTGTTACCTAACAATTCAACATACAAACAAGAAGAAGAAGAAAAGAAAGAAGAACTTACCTGTAGATTGTAGAAGGAGAGCAAGAGAAAAACTTTGAGAAAATTTTGGGAGGAAGAAGAAGAAAAATCGTGGCAGAATTTAGGAGGAGAGAAGCAGTCGTTTGGCGTGTTCTATTTTTGGGAATGGGGAATTTGGGTTGTTTTGGATTATTGTTAAGTTGGGTTTTGGATGGATGTGGGTATTAGAATGGGTTAGAGTGGTAGTGTAAATGGGTATTTGGGTTGGGTTAAGTGGGTATGGGTCAATGAATAAATAAAAGAAAAACGAAAATAAATTTTTTTTACCTGGACCCCCAGCCTAGAACTCAACGCTATGCCTGGCGCTGGGGGAATGTGAGACACTGTTTTCAGCGCCCCAGGTAGCGCTGGGCGCTCTTTTTCGGAAATTTTCATTTTTTATGCATCCCGATCCCTCGAGCCTTTTATATACACAATTTACATGTCCTACACCATTCTACTTATAATTTCTACGCCTACAAAGAAAATACAAATTAAGAAGTTAAACTAGGAAAGCAATAAAAATTGGGTTGCCTCCAAACAAGCGCCTGATTTAACGTCGCGGCACGACGCAGAGTCTCGCTTACTCATCAAGGAGTACAACCTTGGTCTTCTCACGATTAATTATTCCTCCCCAATAGTGCTTGACTCCATGTCCATTCTTCAAAAATTTCCTTTCACCATTTAAAGCTCGCAACTCAATTGCACCATAAGGAGTGACTCTCACCACCTCAAACAGGCCTGACCATCTCGATTTTAGCTTTCCAGGAAATAGCCTTAGCCTAGAATTGAATAATAATACCTGTTGGCCTGGCTTGAAGTGACGCGGCTTGATATGCTTATCATGCCATCTTTTTGTCTTTTCTTTTAAAGCTTTGCATTTTCATACGAGTGCAGCTTGTACTCATCTAACTCATTCAACTGCAAAAGTCTTTTCTCGCCCGTGGCTTCAAGGTCCATGTTCAGCTTCTTAATGGCCCAGTATGCCTTGTGTTCAAGTTCAACGGGCAAGTGACATGCCTTCCCATAAACAAGCTTATAAGGGAACGCCCCAATTGGCATTTTATATGCAGTTCTATACGCCCATAAGGCATCATCTAACTTTGCAGCTAATCCTTCGTATTCACACTCACCGTCTTCTTTAATATTTGCTTGGTTTCTCTATTTAACACTTCAGCTTGCCCACTTGTTTGAGGATGATATGCTGTAGTAACTCTGTGGCGAACTCCATATTTAGCTAGAAGGTTATTCAACAACTGATTGTAAAAATGCGTCCCCTCATCACTAATTAAGGCACGTGGAGTCCCAAACCTCGAAAATATATTCTTTTTCAAAAACGTAGCTACCACCATGGCATCATTTGTTGGCAAGGCAATTGCCTACACCCATTTTGTTTCCTCTGGACGTAGGGAATGGTCCCATAAAATCTATCCCCCACACATAAAAAATCTCTACTTCTAGAATGTTATTCAAAGGCATCTCATGCATCCTTGTGATTGTTACTGTTCTCTGACATTGGTCAGACTTCTTAATTAACGCATGGGCATCCTTGAATAAAGTTGGCCAAAAGAACCGGATTGCAATACCTTTGCAGCTGTTCTATCTCCTCCATGATGGCCCCCATAAGGTGATGTATGACAATCATACAACACTAATTCTACCTCATTTTCTGGAATGCACCTCCTTATCAGCTGATCGGCACATTGCTTGTACAAATATGGTTCATCCTAATAGTAGAAGTTCACATCATGTATAAACCTCTTTCTAGCTTCAGATTCAATTTCAGGAGGAAGTACCCCACTCACAAGATAATTCACATAGTCTGCGTACCATGGGAGGAGGGTCTTGGGTGATAGAAAAAAGTTGCTCATCAAGAAAGACTTCTTTAATTTGGCCACCCTCCTCCATGTGGTCGTGATTTTCCAGCCTTGATAGATGGTCAGCTACTTGGTTCTTTGTCCCCTTTCGATCTCGTATTTCTACATCAAATTCCTATAGTAGCAAAACCCAGCGCATCAATCTAGCCTTAGATTCCCTTTTTGTAAATAGATACCTGATTGCTGCATGATCGGCATGGACTATGACTTTCGTTCCCACCAAGTATGCCCGAAATTTTTCAAAGGCCCACACAACGGCTAACAACTCCTTTTCAGTGGTGGTGTAATTCATCTGTGCATCATCAAGAGTCTTAATCGCATAGTAGATGGAATAAAACACCTTGTCTTTCCTTTGGCCTAGCGTTGCCCCAATAGCCTGGTCACTCGCATCACACATAAGTTCAAATGGTAAGGACCAATCAGGTGCCACAATAATGGGAGCAGGCACCAACTTCTTTTTGAGTTCTTCGAATGCCTTGAGGCAGGCGTCATCAAAGTTGAAAGTTACATCCATTTTCAAGCAACCTACCCAAAGGAGTAGAAATTTTAGAAAAATCTTTAATAAAGCGCCGATAGAATCCCGCGTGTCGCAAGAAAATCCGGACACCCTTCACTGAAATAGGTGGAGGTAATTTTTCAACCACCTCCACCTTCGCCTTATCAACTTCAACGCCTCTCCTTGACACTGTGACCCAACACTATGCCTTCCTGCACCATAAAATGGCACTTTTCCCAATTCAGTACCAGATTTGTTTCTTCACAACGGGCCAGCACCTTGCTTAAATTCCTCAAGCAATCATCATAAGAAGACCCAAAGACTGAAAAATCATCCATAAACACTTCCACAAAATTTTCCACCATATGGGTGAAAATAGCCATCATGCATCTCTGGAAAGTGGCTGGTGCATTACAAAGACCAAACGGCATTCGCTTGAAGGCAAAAGTGCCATAAGGACAAGTAAAAGTGGTCTTCTCCTGATCCTTTGGACATATGACAATCTGATTGTATCTCAAATAACCATCAAGGAAGCAATAGTATTCATGCCCGGCTAATCTGTGCAACATTTGGTCAATGAATAGAAGTGGGAAGTGGTCTTTGCGGGTTGCTTTGTTGAGCCATCTATAATCAATACAGACTCTCCACCCCGTCATAGTACGAGTAGGAATTAGCTCATTTTTCTCATTCTCAATCACAGTCATTCCCCCCTTTTTGGGCACACATTGAACCGGGCTTACCCAGTTGCTGCCAGAAATAGGAAAAATGATACCTGTATCGAGCAACTTGATTACTTCTTTTTTCACAGCCTCTTTAGTAATGGGATTTCACCTCCTGTGCTGCTCCACACTAGGGCGGTGTCCATCCTCCAAGAAGATTTTATGCATTCAAACCGATGGACTAATTCCCTTGATATCAGCAATAGTCCACCCAATAGCCTTTTTATGCTCGTGGAGTACTCTGAGCAATTTTTCTTCATGAGTGTTAGTCAAGCTAGGCGAGATAATCACAGGCAATGTCTCAGAGTTCCCCAAATAAGCATAGCGCAGATGCGCTGGAAGGGGCATAAGTTCTAGCTTCGGAGCTTCTTCAATGGATGGCTTAGGAGGGGTCAGAGTGACAGGCCTGTCCAACTCCTCAAATTTTCCAAACCCATGGACATAACTGCAGGACATATCCAGTACTTGCTCAATTTCTCCCATCATTTCATCTTCACTATCTTCTTCATCCCCAATCAACACTCGTTCAATGGGATCTACAGGGCTCATATAGGGCACTAATGATGTGGCATCACTTTCCACTATAGAGATCATGGATAGCTCTTCATAGTGGGCTGGCAACCTGAGTGCTTTATAAACATTGAATACCTGAACTCGATCACCTACTCTCATCGTCATCTTTCCTTCGCAAACATCAATAATAGCTCGGCTCGTGGCTAAGAATAGACGCCCCAAAATAAATGGGACTTCTTGATCACGCTCGTAGTCCAGGATAATGAAATCAGTAGGGAATATGAAAGACCCCACTTGAACTAGCACATCTTCAATCACTCCTTCAGGATGAGCAAGGGAGCGATCAGCCAACTGTAAGATTACCGTTGTTGGGCGCGGCTCACGCAACCCCAATTGTCTGAACACAGATAGCGGCATCAAATTGTTGCTCACTCGAAGATCACATAAGGCTCACCCAACTGCATGTTTACTAATCGATATTTGGATAGTGAGACTACCTGGATCCTTCAATTTCTGAGGTAACTTTCTTTGAATTCTTGAGCTACGCTCCTCAGTGAGTGCCACGGTTTCGAACTCGGTCAGCCTCCTTTTATTTGCCACTATGTCCTTGATGTACTTTGCATATTTGGGTACTTCTTGTAATATGTCAACCAATGGAATATTAATCTGCACCTCCTTCAAAATATCAAGAATCTTTTTATACGCGGCGTTATCCTTGACTTTCTGCAATATTTGAGGGAACGGAGGTGGTGGCAATGCAACCAATGGTGGAGGTTGCTCCGCCACCGCCTCTTCAACTGGCTTCTCTGACGCCTTAGATTTTTCTGATGTTGATTCTATAGTAGCTGGCCTCTCATTAAAAGTCACCTATTTTCTCTTTTTTGACTGCACTTCTAATTGTCTCCCATTCCTCAATGACACGGCATTAAGGGATGCCTTAGGATTAGTTTCAGTATCACTTGGAAGAGCTCCAACTGGTCTAGTGTTTTGGTCACTGGCAAGTTGTCCTATTTGCCTTTCAAGATTTCTAAAATCGGTCCTGAGCTGTTGATTGTCAAGCAACAATTTCTTCAACAAATCATTCGTACTCTCTTCTACCTGTTGAGGTGGCTTCTAAGGTTGATTGAAATTTTCTTGGGGTCTATAATGATTCTGATTCGGCTGATTTCCATCCGAAGAGAAGTTGGGATGATTCTTCCAATTTGGGTTGTAAGTGTTCCCATATTGTGCATGTTGATTCGTTTGACACCTGCTCTGTTGCCCCACATAGTATATAGATTCAGGATTCGTGGGGCACATGTCACTCATATGATTTTCACTACATAGTTTGCAGCAGAGAGACATCTGTTGTACATGCTGCATCTATTGTGTTTGTTGCATTGTCATTCTATTCATCTGATTTGCCAATTTTGCTATATCAGCTCTCATGGCTGAGAAGTCATCAAGCTCAATCAACCCAGCTGCTTTCTGTTTAATTGCCTTTCATGAATCCCTATCTCCTTGCCAATTATGATCATTAGCAGTGAAGTTATTTAGCAAGAGTTGGATTTCACTATACAGTTTCGCCATGCAACTACCCTCACAAGCTGAATCAAGATTCATCTTTGAGGCCTCATCTAGCCCATCAACAAAAGTGCGTCCCAATACCTCATCAATCTGACAATGGTGCGAGCAGTCTCTGAGTAGCTTCTTGTATCTTTCCCAAGCTTGACAAAGTATCTCGCCATCCCGTTGTTCGAACCCAAGAATCTGACTCCTCAATGACTTTTTCTTCTTAGTGGGGAAACACTTGATTAAGAATTTCCTTGGTAGATCATGCCAAGTGTGAATTGAGTTCGCGGGCTCTTTCTGCAATCATTCCTTAGCTTCCCTCAGCAGTGAAAAGGGAAAAAGTGTTAGCCTGACATAGTCCTTGGAAATGTTCAGATAATTTAGGTATCCATAATATCCTAGAAATTCTGAATGTGCCTCTGCGAATCTTCATGAGATAGACCCACATATTGCCCCGTGGACTGAATCAGCTGTACCATGTACTGTTTGAGTTCAAAATGCCCTGTGATCTCAGGCTTCACAATAGCCTGAGTCATATTAGCAAGATTGGGCCTTGCGGCTTTTATCACCGCACGCTCTGCATTACCTGCCATCTCTATTGGCTATGGTTGAACTACGATTTCCAACTCTCTTTCTATTCTAGTGCTAGCTTCGACTTCCCTCCTCACTCTGTGAAGTGTTCGTTCAATTTCAGGATCAAGAAGAAGGAGATTGCTTGCGCTTCTACTCCTCCGCATTCAAGAGAAGAGCCTGTGTTAACACAAACAAGGTAAACTGAAAATTAAAACTTGAACAAATAACTAATAAAAGCTTAAGTCAGTCAAGTAGATAATTTTTAAGTCCCCGGCAATAGCGCCAAAAACTTGTTGCTGCCAAATGCACACGCAAGTATACGTGGTCGTACAAGTAATAAAATGATAAGTCGAGTGTCGAACCCACAAAGACTTATATCAACTACCCACTAACTCACCAATATTGTATATTCAGTCAAGCTAAATTCGAGTTCAAGAGTGTGATTATACTAAACTACATTCTAAGTAATAACTAAATTATCAAGCAGTAAAATGATTGTTATATATTCAATATAGACAAAAATTCCAGGGTTGTGATCGATTCACCAATTCTATTGTGTTCTAGTTAACTCTCCCTCTCATACAATTCACTCATGGTTGCTAATTAATCGATAATTGCTCTCATAGCCTTCTCCCGAAGTACTACTCGCCTATTCAAAATAGATTAACGCCTATATTCCTATGAAATCAATCTATTAAGAAGCATTAAGATTACGATATTTAATTAAGCACGGTGACTAGGTATATTCCTATCCTAACCACAAATCCGTCCCCCTAAGGGTTAAGATCATGCTCTCTTAAATTCTTCTCTAATCTAAACACGGCTTTCCCAAGCATAGCATAGATAGTAAATAGAACCTAACTGTTGGCCAGATAATTAAGCAATTAATCACAGAATTGAAGAAATAACCATATATTAGTGAATTGTAATCAAGTTTAAGTCAACGTTAAACAACAATATTCATGGATAATTCACAACCCCAAAACAATGGGTTTTTAGCCACTCATGATATTAGCAAACAATTTCATAAGTTTGGATAATTGTAAATACTAAGAAAAGATGAAGAAATCTGAGATGTTCTTGCTCCCCGAATGTTTCTTGTGTCTATTCCCTCTCAAGTGGCGTCTCCCCTTCACAAATAAGTTTTGTCTTGCTTTTATACGTGTTGGGTAGGTATAGGGCCGAAATAACCGTAACCCGGGCGAATTTGGAGAACCTTCATGTCACTGGCGCCCTGGCTAGTGCCAGGCGCCCTCCACGGCGCTGTGAATTTGCTCATTCTGTTTTGGTGCCACAGGTGGCGCTAGGCGCTGCCTGGGGCGTTCCAATGCCCATTTTTCCTGGTTTCGTCCGTTTTGGCTCTAATTTTGCACATATCTCCCCAGATTGCTCCCGGATCATTCCTACACATAAAAATACATCAAATTAATATAAATCAATACATTTCACATCCTAAATCCACGAAGCAAAAGTAAGATATGAGACGATATACATACAAATATATATATATATATATATATATATATATATATATATATATATATATATATATATATATATATATATATATATATATATATATATGTATGTATATATACTTTAAGCAAAACATCAGCACTCATATTGAGTAATTCTACTTTCCATATACAAATTATTACCTCTGCTCAATGATTCAAATCAGAAGTGTTTTTTGGTGATGATACTTCTGAAATCCAATTTCATTTTGTAAAATGAAAATTCCGAAAGGATAGATACAGTCCAACCATAGGAAAATATAGATCAAACTCAAACTTTTAAAAGAAGCAAAATCTACAAGTTTAATAAAAATCAATTTCTTTCAATAAATTCATCGAACACCTAGTATACATATAGATTTACCTAAGGAGTTAACAAGCCCAATTCTTGACCAACAAACTCTTGCATGCAGAAGAATTGGAATGAAGCAGACTCAAGATTCAACTGACAGAATCCAATAATATACCTACACAAACCAAATCAGATGTAACTATCCGACCGGTCATTTTACTTTCTAGAACCCCGTCCCCTAAATAAGACTTTCCGTACTTGCTTATTCTGATTTATGACTTGCGAGGGATGAGTATTTCGCAATTTGGAAGAGTTTGGGTTGAAATCGGAACACTTGGTTCCTTAAGGATGGCTTAAAAAGCCAAGTTTGACTTCGGTTAATATTTTGAGTAAACGGTATCGGAATCGGGATTTGACGGTTCCATTAGGTTTGTATGATGATTCCAGACATGGGCGTTATGTCCGAATTGGGTTTTCGATGACCCAGGAGCATTTCAGCGCCTAATAGTGAAAGTTGCTTCTTGAAGGTTTTAGAAGTTCTTTAAATTTGGTTTGGAGCATGTTTTGGTGATATCGAGGTCCAAACGGATGTCCGAGACCAGGAATAGTTCCGCAATATCGATTAAGACTTGCACGCAAAATTTGGTGTCATTCCGAGTAGCATAAGTACGCTTCGGCGCATTGGAAGTAAATCGAAGAACTTGAAGTTCATAAATTTGATTCAAATGGTTTTAGGGTATGATTCTTAGTTTTAATGTTGTTTCAAGCATTCCGAGAGTTCGAGCGAGTCCGTTTTATGATTCCAAACTTGTTGGTACATTAGGGCGGGGCCCCGGGGGCTCCGAGCGTCAATCGGACGAGGCTCGGACCAAGTTGGATATTTGGAGCAAGAGCTGAAGCTCTAGCTGCTGTATAATCGCACCTACGCTTGGCCAGCCGCAGGTGCGTGCTCGCAGAAGCAAGCCAAAGGACGCAGAAGAGTCCCAGCATGGGCTACCCAGTCATCGCAGATGCAGAAGGGGGACCGCACCTGCGAAGGCGCAGGTGTGTTGGCAGAGATCGCAGAAGCGGCTTGAGCCGCAGAAGCGGCCTTTTAGCCACTGAAGTGGGGCGATTGGAGAGCTTTTAAGGAGGGGATTTCGACCTAGCTTTTTGACGTAAGTAATTCCTACTAAATGTGAGTTAAATACTTAGATTACGGGTAGATTAACATGTAAAAATTGGTGAAAATCAAGGGTTTAGTGGAAAACCTAGGTTTTTGATAAAAACGAGATTTAACCACGAAACTGATTATAAAACTTAGTAAAAGTCATATATTTATGTTCCTAAGGTTATGGGTAACAACTTTCTTCAAAAATTACCGAAATCCGAGCATGTGGGACCGGGGGTGAATCTTAGGAATCTTGCAATTTGGGTTGGGTAATCACTTTGATAGTGGTAATGTGAACTTTTGAGCATAAATTGATTAGTTTATGTATTGTTTGATTAGTTTCGAGTCGTTTGGCATCGAATTTGGAGGTTTGAGCGCATTCTTGAATTGGGAAGTAGGCTTTGAGACGAGGTAAGTCTCCTTTCTAACCTTGTAAGAGGGAATTAACCCCATAGGTGAATTAAACAAATGTGTGTACCTAATTGTAGGGGCTACGTACGTACGAGGTTACGAGAGTCTGTACGTAGATACTAATATGGTAAGTCCGGGAAGTTTAGGACCCATATCATGCTTTATTTGAAATGTTTGCACCCTTACTTGTTAATTTAATTACTTGAGTCGAATCGGAAATTTCATGAAAGAAGTGTAAGAGGTTAAATTCACCTATTTGAAGATTTAATGGAATGCTTGACTGTAAGTGTATAATTTGTGCTTTCTTTGAAAATAATTGCTATTTGTGGATCGGGCCGAGCGCCTCGGTAGTAAATAGATGCATCTATGGTTCACGTCGTTCGACCCTCCGACAGTGCACATTTTAAATATTATGTCGGATTAGACCGTACAACCTCGGCATAATTTGTGCATGATAATTATTTGGAACTCTCCGTGATTTATACTACTTAAATGCCTTAAAATGTAAGCTGTTAAATGATGTGACTGAAGTTGAAATCTTATTTGTGAAAGAAGAACGTGTCACTTTCTGTTATTGAGCTTTCAGTATTATTCATGATATCTGTGCTTAGCATAACTCTTTAATTATATTTTTAGCCCATAGTAAGCGTCTAAGTCGACCCCTCGTCACTACTTCTTCGAGGTTAGACTAGATACTTACTGGGTACTTGCTGTTTATGTACTCATACTACACTTCCGTACTTAATTGTACAGGATCTGAGGCAGGTACATCTAGTTACCCGTCCGGCGCGCGTAGTTGATCCACGCTTCGAGACTTCACGGTGAGCTTCCTTTCCGAGCCGTTCTGCAGTAGTTGGAGTCTTCCTTGTGTTTTACTTTTCTGTCTATTTCCTCTTAGATAGTAGGCTAGTAGTATTCTTTTGTAAATTCTACCAGATTGCCCACACACTTGTGACACCAGGTCTTGGCACACTCACTAGTAGACTTATGATTTTGGGTTTGCTTATATGATTCGGATTAGTATTTGTTGCTTCCGCTTATTTATGTTACACCTGCAAATTGTAAAAATTTTTAACAAATAAGGAAACTACTTAATAATTTATCTAAATGGGAAACCATTAGTTGATCGGTTTTGGCTTGCCTAACAACGGTGTTGGGCCCCATCACGGCCTATGACGGATTGGGTCGTGACAACATGGTATCAGAGCACTAGGTTCACGTAGGTCTCGCAAGTTATAGGTAGACCTAATAGAGTCTTGCGAATCAGTACAGCGACGTCTGTACTTACCTTCGAGAGGCTATGGGGTGTTAGGAAACTACTCTTTATTCACCTTTTATCGTGCAGTTGATAGTATACTAAATTCTCTCTCTTATTCTATCACAGATGGTGAGAACACGTGCAGTAGATGTTCTGGACCCGGGAGGAGCTGCTCCCCCCGTTGCTAGAGGCCAAGGCAGAGGCCGGGGGAGGGCACCGGCCCGAGGTAGGGGACGAGGACGTCCCAGAGTTGCCCCAGTTGCACCGCCAGCGGATCCAGTAGAGGATCCCATCATTGAGGAGCAGGGCGAGGTGCCCGTAGCAGAGCCTGCCGTGGTAGATTTCATGATAGCACTGGGATTTTAGGAGGTCATGGACCGTATGCTGATCGCGTCCAACTCTGCACCACTACAAAGTGGCAAGAGCGATCGATGCAGCTTTTACCCAAGAAGGTCGGGATCGAATCCACAGGGAGCTAGATTTGGGAATTGGATTCCTATCTAAACTAGCGATGCGTAATGCTCTTAATTACGCTTCCAATCATAATTGTTCGTTTTTTACTTCTAATATTATACTATTGAGATGCTACATTAAACTAAGAATAATTGCTTGAAAGGTTTTCTAAATAGGTAATGAGGCACTAGGGAAGTGACCTTCCCCTAGGTGAATACTTGACGGGTTCTAAAGTCTAAGGCAAAGTTGTTATGTTTGGGATCGCGATATAGTCAATGCACGACACTACTCACTCTATACCTCTCAGTAACTTGAGTGACTTTGCCCTAATTGACTTTCTCAAGACCAATTGGGTGTCGAGATTATGCAAGCAATGTAGGCTCAAGTCGGGTATTGCTATCTCTAGGTTTAACCCTTTAATTGGGGCTATCAATCTCTTGAGTACGCCCCAATTCCTTGTTGGACTAATTACCTAGACTCAAGCTCTCTTTCTCAAGAAGAGCCCAAGTCAAATAGGCACAAATTAGTGTTTGCAACCACTAATCCAACATAGAAAACACTAATCAGTCCAAATATCAACCACCCATAAACATCTAAGCCTTAAAACACAAGACCCATCAAATACCCACACTAGGGTTGAGCCACAACCCTAGCTAATGGGTCTAGCTACTCATACTAATGGAAGAAAACAAATAATTAGATGAAGAATAACCCATATAATATGTTTACAAGCTAAGAATTAAAGATTCAATGTTGAACTAGCCACAAAATTACTCAAAATAGGTCCAAAACGGCCTTCACGTGCTCAGCTAAAAGTTAGATACCCAAAAAATCTGAAAAAGAACTATTCATACAAGGCAGAATTTTTTGGACAAAAATACCCCTGACGGAGGTACTGCGGACCGCGGAAAATGCACCGCGGTCGCAGTGAGGCTTTTTAGCTTCATTTCCAGGCTCTGAATCTAGCCACCGCGGACCGCATAAAATGTACCGCGGCCGCGGTGGCTTCACTACGGTCCGCACAAAATGGACTGCCGCTGCAGTGGCTTCCAATCTTCCAACTCCCAAGTCTCTGAATCTCCTCACCGAGGACCGCACAAAATGGACTGCGACCGCGGTGAGGTTACTGCGGCCGCAGTGCTTGAACTTCCAAAATTTGTATCTCTCTGATCTTTTCCACCGCGGACCGCACTAAATGGACTGCGGCCGCGGTGGATCTTCTGCGGCTGCAGTGGATTTTATGTTGCAGTAGTGCCTTGCCTTGTTCTTGGTACTTGTGCAAGTTTCACTCCTTTTTTAGCTGATTTTGACTACTTGTCACTTTTTTTGACCAAACCCTGCAAACAAGTACAACATGTAAGCCTTTGGGACTATTTGTATACATTTCTAATAAAAACTCATGTAAAAAGGAGTGTAAAATGAACTAGAATCCCTAGTTATCAACTCCCCCAAACTTAAGCTTTTGCTTGTCCTCAAGCAAACAAAATAAGTCCCACCTCCTTAAGAATACAACCAAGAAAATTCAGCTGACCTAAAGTGACCTCATCTAACATCAATTGGGACTAACAATTGCTCTCAATTCAAATGAATCATTAACAACATTCAACCTTTTAAACACCATGGTTTTAGTGCGACACAAAAGCATCAAGGATTGACTCAACTCATCAAAGAAACTCTTTCTATTACTTTGGTCATTGTGGAACCCAAACTCATATCCTCAACTCTCCATAAGCAAACCTCACTTTTAGGTTGTAGCACTCAGAACGAGGATTGTGGAAAACACACTCATCTCTCTCAAAGAAAGGTCACAAGTCCGGCTCTAAGTACCATAAGCTTGCCCCTCATGTGAGTCACCACTAATGTAAGCTTCATTCAACTCAAGATCATATAGGGCTTTTGTGGAGATATAGTGAAGGCTTTTGGTTCAGGGTAGGAAGTATTTGGTCTAAGTAGGTTCCATCTTCCCTCAAACACTTCATTTGCTT
>NC_031989.1:44420442-44481159 GCF_001879085.1 Nicotiana attenuata
GGACCTCGGGGCGTGGCGTACGAGGAACCGTTACCTCGAGGCTCCGCCAACTCAATCACTGCGTCATCAGTACGGGAAGTCACCCTTCTCCTCTTTGGTGCCCTCTGTAAATCCTGCTCCTGCTCAGGCTGGACTATAGGGTCGGGTCATGCAATAGCAGCTCCAATGGCAAGTGATCAACAGCCTTCATTTTCTCCACTTCGACCCTCAACTCTTTCACAGACTCATTTGATGCTCTGGTCTTTCTCAGCTTCTTTGTTTCCTTTGCCAGCTCCTTCAGTGCTTTCCCATGAGTACCTACATCATCCAATATCAATTGCTGGTTCTCCATGAGCTTCTTCTGGTTGTCCAAAAGCTCCTTGAGAGTATCTTTCACTGACTGTGGAACCTGTGGCTAAGGGGGTACAGATTGGGCTGCCACCGAGGTAGAAAGCACAGACAGCTTAGAAGTAGCTGCCGGCATCCAGTTGTTGATACTGGCAAGGGTCTGGCTCAAACGGTGGGCAGTCAATGGGTAGGCTGAAGATGAAGGGATATCTGGGGCAGTGGTAGTAGAGGGTCCTGGGGCAGTATTTGGGATAGCTGAGGGAGGCTGAGAAGGAGATACTACTACTACNCTCATCAATCACATTCTCAACCACCAAAGGAATCTCATCCTCTTGCAACTCAACTTCACTCAAAATTTCTTTTTGTTTGGAGGCATTCACATCACCGCCTCATCCACTTCTTGTAGTTACCGCCATTGCATGCCCGGTATTGTTCCCACCCTTCGGGTTGACTACCGTATTACTAGGTAGAGCTCCCTTAGGGAGAGTATTCAAGGATTGTGAGATTTGGCCTAGTTGAACCTCCAAGTTCCTGATTGAGGTATTGTGGGATGCCAACTAAGCATCGGAGTCAGCATTCTTTTCATCATCTGTTCAAACATCAACTCGATTCTCCCCATGTCATTGTTGGGTGAACTAGGACCTTGGGATGGAAATAGGGGTGGATTGTTCGGTTGTTGATACATCGGGGGCCTTTGAAAGCCTTGCCCCCGATTTCCCTGATTGTTATTGTTCCAACCACCCTGATTGTTGTTTCCACCCCAGTTGTTGTTGTTGTTACCCCAATTACCCTGATTGTTTTGATTATTGTTCTGGTTACCCCAATTTGGATTTTGGTTGTTGTTCCCCCAATTATTGTTCCCTTGTTGTTGTTGATTTCCCCAATTGCCTTGGGATCTCCATTGTTGTTGTTGGTTGGAAGAATTGCCCCTTTGGCCTTGATAGTTGTTCACGTATTGCACTTCTTCATTCTGCTCATCATAACCATCATCTTGGAACCCGCCACTATCTTGGTCATATTGATCCGAATTCCCTTGGTTATGTTGCCCTCTTTGTCTTCTTTTGTTCACTAACATGTTGACACCCTCCATAGCATTTACTTGTCGAGGAGCTTGAACCTGCTGTAATTGTGCCTTTGCTAACTGGTTCATTGTTGTTGTAAGTTCTGCAATTGCCTGTCCATGATCATGGAGCTCCTTGTGCAAGTGAATGACCGTGGGGTCACCCGGTGGCACATTTGCTCGACTTTGCCAAGCGGAAGAAGTGTCCGCCATCTCATCCAATATCTCAGAAGCTTGATCATATGGTTTGTTCGTGAAGTTGCCCCCAGCTAGTTGGTTCACTATGTATTGATTTGTGGTGTTAATGCCTCGGTAGAATGTCTGTTGTATCATGCCTCAGTCATATCGTTGTTTGGGCATTCCTTCACCATAGTCCGATATATCTCCCAAATCTCGTGCAGTGGTTCGTTGGGCTCCTGTTTGAAAGCTAAGATTTCATCCCTCAAAGTTGCCATGTGCCCCGGTGAGAAAAACTTCGTAATGAATTTCTCCGCCAACTCATCCCAAGTAGTGATGGAATGGTTGGGAAGCCTCTCCAGCCAATCTAATGCCTTCCCTCGAAGAGAGAAAGGGAATAGTCTCAACCGCAAGGCATCCTCGGACACGTTCGTTTGCTTGCTCCCCCAGTATGTATCAACAAAACCCTTAAGGTGCTTGTAAACGTTCTGATCGGGAGCACCTGTGAAATACCCTCGCTGCTCCAACAAGGTCAGCATCACATTGGTAATTTAAAAATTGCCCTCCCGGATCCGGGGTGGGACAATTGCACTAGCATATCCTTGGTTGGGAAGCACCCGAGGGGCCACTCTTGGAGGTGGCGAGGGTGGGTCTGGAACATTATCATTGGCATTGGCCTGGCAGCCTCTCCTTTGTCCTTGAGGTACAAGAGGCTTCTCATCTTCACTGATGTCATCAACCTCCTCCTCCGGGATCACATTTCCAAGAGGGTCATTGTTGTTGCTTGCCGCCATTTTGTACCTGAATTGGCGTCACACACAAATTAGTATCACAGAAGGAAAGAAAAAAAATACATAAGACTATTTAGATAGATAGCCAAAACCGTTAGCTCCCCGGCAACGGCGCCAAAAAGTGATCGCATCCAACCTTGCACCACTACAAAGTGGCAAGAGCGGTCGATGTATCTTTTACCCCGAGAAGGTCGGGATCGAATCCACAGGGAGCTAGATTTGGGTATTGGATTCCTATCTAAACTAGCAATGCGTAATGCTCTTAATTACGCTTTCAATCATAATTGTTCGATTTTTACTTCTAATATTATACTACTAAGATGCTAAATTAAACTAAGAATAATTGCTTGAAAGGTTTTCTAAATAGGTAACGAGGCACTAGGGAAGTGACCTTCCCCTAGGTGAATACTTGACGGGTTCTAAAGTCTAACGCAAAGTTGTTATGTTTGGGATCGCGATATAGCCAATGCACGACACTACTCACTCTATACCTCTCGGTAACTTGAGTGACTTTGCCCTAATTGAATTTCTCAAGACCAATTGGGTGTCGAGATTATGCAAGCAATGTAGGCTCAAGTCGGGTATTACTATCTCTAGTTTTAACCCTTTAATTGGGGCTATCAATCTCTTGAGTACGCCCCAATTCCTTGTTGGACTGATTACCTAGACTCAAGCTCTTTTTCTCAAGAAGAACCCAAGTCAAATAGGCACAAATTAGTGTTTGCAACCACTAATCCAACATAGAAAACACTAATCAGTCCAAATATCAACCACCCATAAACATCTAAGCCTTTAAACACAAGACCCATCAAATACCCACACTAGGGTTGAGCCACAACCCTAGCTAATGGGTCTATCTACTCATAATAATGGAAGAAAACAAATAATTAGATGAAGAATAACCCATATAATATGTTTACAAGCTAAGAATTAAAGATTCAATGTTGAACTAGCCACAAAATTACTCAAAATAGGTCCAAAATGGCCTTCACGTGCTCAGCTAAAAGTTAGATACCCTAAAAATCTGAAAAAGAACTATTTATACAAGGCCGAATTTTCTGGACAAAAATACCCCTGACGGAGGTACTGCGGACCGCGAAAAATGCACCACGGCTGTAGTGAGGCTTTTTAGCTTCATTTCCCAGGCTTTGAATCTAGCCCCCGCGGACCGCATAAAATGCACCGCGGCCGCGGTGTCTTCACTGCGGTCCGCACAAAATGGAATGCGGCCACAGTGGCTTCCAATCTTCCAACTCCCAAGTCTCTGAATCTCCTCACTGAGGACCGCACAAAATGGACTGCGGCCGCGTTGAGGTTACTGTGGTCCGCATAAAATGGTCTGCGGCCGCAGTGCTTGAACTTCCAAAATTTGCATCTCTCTGATCTTTTCCACCGCGGACCGCACTAAATGGACTGCGGCCGCGGTGGATCTTCTGCGACTGCAATGGATTTTATGCTGCAGCAGTGCCTTGCCTTGTTCTTGGTACTTGTGCAAGTTTCACTCCTTTTTGAGCTGATTTGACAACTTGTCACTTTTTTGACCAAACCCTGCAAACAAGTACAACATGTAAGCCTTTGGGACTATTTGTATACATTTCTAATAAAAACTCAAGTAAAAAGAAGTGTAAAATGAACTAGAATCCCTAGTTATCATATGTTGCGGTTCATAGATTCTATGACCCAGTCTGGTTTATTTCTAGCAGATCCAGCCACATCCTAGGTGGGAGGGGGAGCACAGACCCCTACTTCTCAGGCTCTTGGTCTTGAAGTTGTAGTGTATCAGACTTCGGGTGCACTACCCGGAACGGGGCCCAGCCAGTTGCAGCAGTTGTACCTGAGCCTAGACCAGTTGGGGACGGCGAGCCGCAGAAGTTATTGGATAGATGGACTAGGTTACACCCTTCTGTATTCGGAGGCGGGCGTCATGAGGATGCCCAAGACTTTATTGATAGGTGCAGGAACAAACTGCACAACATGAGGACATTGGAGTCTTATAGGGTGGACTTCACTACTTTCCAGATGGAGGGCAAGGCCCGTAGATGGTGGCAGTCTTATCTTCTTGGCAGACCAACGGGTTCTACTCCTATGACTTGGGAACAGTTCACAAAGCTTTTCTTGGATAGGTACATTCCAACCTCCGAGAGGGAAGAGTTGTGGTATCAGTTTGAGGAGCTTGAGCAGGGTCAGATGTCAGTGACCGATTATGAGGCGAGGTTTTCTGAGTTGTCTCGCCATGCACTTATGATACTTCCTACAGACGCAGAGAGAGTGCAGAGGTTTGTTGTGGGGTTGCACTCCGGTATTAGAGCTAATATGGCCCTAGAGGTTGAGATGGGGACTTCTTATCAGCTGGTAGCGGAGATTGCTCGGAGAATTAAGGGATACCGTCAGAGAGGTAGAGAGCAGATGTAGCAGGACAAGAGGACCCATTACTCTGGAGAGTTTAGAGGTGCCCCAGCTAAAGGTAGAGGTCAGTTTGGGAGGGGTCAGCCTAGCAAGCCCACATATTCAGCACCACCACCTCCTCGAGGTGCTCCGATGTGGCCCTATTTCAGCGTCATACCAGAGAGTTCTTACCGCCCACCAGCCATCCAGGGTTCTTCCAGTGGGTACTCAATCTACCAAGGTTCTTCCAGCTGCTATTTTAGTGCCATGCCGGAGAGTTCATACCGCCCACCGGCTATTTAGGCTTCTTCCAGTGGGTCTACAGGCCATCAGGGTCAGACATCAGGGCAGTAGATCACCGCACCGAGGAGCTGTTTCGAGTGCGGAGATCTTAGTCACATGAGGAGATTCTGTACCAGGCTTCGGGGCAAGGCAGTGCAGCAGGGTCAGCAGCCCATGAGTACAACACCGGTTGTCCGGCCGCCCAGAGGCAGATGGCAGTAGGAGTCGTCCTAGAGGTGGAGGCCAAGTAGGGGGAGGTCAGCTAGCTACTGTTCAATTAGGCGGAGGCCGGCCAACCGACGCTCCAGCCAGATTCTATGCATTTCTGGCCAGACCAAATGCATTGGCCTCAGTTGTTGTGATCAAAAGTATTATTTCTGTCTGTGGTAGGGATGCTTAGGTGTTATTTTATCCAAGATCTACCTATTCATATGTATCCTCACTGCTTTCTCATTTCATGGATATTCCTCGTGAGTCCTTGGGTAATCCTATTTATGTGTCCACTCTTGTGGGCGATTCTGTGATTGTGGATCGGATCTATCGGTCCTGTATGGTCACATTCTGTGGTTACGAGACGAGAGAGGACCTTCTGTTGCTTGATATGACCGACTTTGAGGTCATCCTAGGCATGAATTGGTTTTGCCCATATCACGCCATCCTTGATTACCATGCGAAGACTGTTACTTTAGCGATGCCAGAGTTGCCGAGATTAGAGTGGAAGGGTTCCTCCGTTAGTACAGCGAGTCGGGTCATCTATTTTCTGAAGGCTCGACATATGGTCGAGAAGGGTTGTTTGGCTTATCTAGCTTATATTCGGGACACTACCACAAAGTCTCCGAGATTGATTAGTGCCAGTAGTTCGGGAATTTGCCGATGTGTTTCCTTCTGACCTTCCAGGCATTCCACCAGATCATGATATTGATTTCTGTATTGACTTGGCTCTAGGTACCCAGCCTATATCTATCCCACTGTACTGCATGGCTCCGAAAGAGTAGAAGGAGTTAACGAAGCAGCTTGAGAAGTTGTTAGCAAAGAGGTTTGTGAGACCAAGTGTATCACCTTGGGGTAAACCAATGTTATTTGTGAAGAAGAAAGATGGGACTATGCATATGTGCATTGATTACCGCCAGTTGAACAAAGTCACCATCAAGAACAAGTACTCGTTGCCGCGCATTGATGATTTGTTTGACCGGTTGCAGGGTGCTAGGGCGTTCTCTAAGATTGACTTGAAATCGGGGTATCATCAACCGAAGATTCGGTACTTTGATGTCATGAAGACTGTTTTCCGTACTAGATATGGCCATTATGAGTTTCTGGTGATGTCCTTCGGCTTGACCAATGCCCCAACGGCGTTTATGGATTTGATGAACAGGGTGTTTAGGCCTTATATTGATTCGTTCGTCATTGTCTTCATTGATGACATTTTGATCTACTCACGTAGCCTGGGGGAGCACGAGCAGCATTTGAGGGTGGTGCTTCAGACCTTGAGGGAACAGAAGCTGTATGCTAAGTTCTCCAAGTGTGAGTTTTGGCTAGAGTCTGTGGCATTCTTGGGGCATGTTGTATCAGGCGAGGGTATTAAGGTGGATCCCAAGAAGATTGAGGTAGTTCAGCGTTGGCCTCGTCCCACTTTGGTGACTGTGATCAGGAGTTTCCTGGGGTTAGCAGGTTATTATCACCGGTTTATGCATGGTTTTTCATCCATTGCAGCACCTCCGACTAGATTGACCCAAAAGGGTGCTCCGTTCCGTTGGTCTGATGATTGTGAGGCGAGCTTTCAGAAGCTCAAGACAGCTTTGACTACACCACCGGTTCTAGTGTTGCCTTCCGGTTCGGGGATGTATAGGGTGTATTGTGACGCTTCACGCAGTGGCTTGGGTTATGTATTGATGCAGGAGGGGCGAGTTATTGCATATGCGTCGCTTCAGATGAAGATTCATGAGAAGAATTACCCTGTGCACGACCTGGCGGTTATTGTTCATGCTCTTAAGATTTGGAGGCATTATCTTTATGGGGTGTCATGTGAGGTTTACACTGATCATCGCAGCTTACAACATTTGTTCAAGCAAAGGGATCTTAATTTGAGGCAGCATAGATGGCTTGAGTTACTAAAGGATTATGACATCACCATTCTTTATCATCCGGGCAAGGCAAAAGTGGTTGCGGATGCCTTAAGCAGGAAGGCCGAGAGTATGGGTAGCTTGGAATTCATTTCAGTAGAGGAGAGGCCACTAGCTTTGGAAATTCAGTCCTTGGCTAACAGACTTGTGAGGTTGGACATTTCAGAGCTCAGCCGAGTTCTTGCATGCGTGGTTTCCCAGTCTTCACTATTGGAGCAAATCAAGGCTCGACAGTTTGATGATCCGCACTTGACAGTCCTCAGAGAGACGATACTACTAGGTGGTGCCAAGGAGGTTTCTATTGGCGAGAATGGTGTTCTGCGACGCCAGGGTCGTCTATGTGTTCCTAATGTCAATGGCTTGAGAGAGAGGATTCTAGAGGAGGCACACAGTTCTTGGTATTCCATTCATCCAGGTGCTACGAAGATGTATCGCGATCTGAGATAGCATTATTGGTGGCGGCGAATGAAGAAAGACATAGTGGAGTATGTAGCTAGGTGCCTAAATTGCCAGCAGGTCAAGTATGAGCACCAAAGGCCAGGTGGCCTACTTCAGCAGATGACTATACCTTAGTGAAAATGGGAGCACACTACTATGGACTTCATAGTTGGGTTGCCACGGACCTTGCAGAAGTTTGATGCAGTTTGGGTCATTGTCGATAGGCTGACCAAGTCGGCACACTTCCTTCCGGTTGTGACTACATATACTTTAGAGAAGTTGGCCCAAAATTTATATTCGGGAGATAGTTCGGTTGCACAGCGTGCCTGTTTCCGTCATATCAGATAGAGTCCCTCAGTTCACTTCACATTTCTGAAGAGCCGTACAGAGTGAGTTGGGAACCCGTGTAGAGCTCAACACAACATTCTACCCACAGACCGGCGGGCAGTCAGAGCGTACATGTTTTACTTTTTTGTCTATTTCCTCTCAAGCAGTAGGCTAGCAATATTCTTTTGTATATTCTACTAGATTGCCCACACACTTGTGACACCAAGTCTTGGCACACTCACTAGTAGACTTATGATTCTGATTAGTACTTGTTGCTTCCGCTTATTTATATTACACATGCAAAATTCTAAATCTTTTTAACAAATAAGGAAATGTTACTACTGAATAATTTATCTAAACGGCAAAACACTTGTTGATCGGTGTTGGCTTGCCTAACAACGGTGTTGGGCGCCATCACGACCTATGATGGAATTGGATTGTGACATCAGACATGTAGGCACAGAATCAAGCAAAGATATCTAAGGAGAAAAATAATACAGACTCGTTGAAGTCCAATGTTGGCAAAAGATGCAAGGAAAAAATATAAGAGAAAGGAAAGGTACTGAGAAAGAAAAGCAAAAAGAGATAAGCTGCAGAAGGGAGGAAAATGGTTATGAAGCATGAAAAAGAGAAAGTAGAATCCAGATGTTTCACACGTGCCATCATGATAAAACAGCTTTAACAGAGAATATTTGGGAATGCCGTTAAGAAATCACAATATTTCTAGTTTGCCCTTCGTCGTACCATCCAACTCTTACTAGTTGTTGCAGAGCCCGTGCTGAGCCCGGGCCCAAGCTCATTTTTATGATATCTCTAAAATAGAAAGATTATAAAATTAATGTTACCATATTAAGAACCACCTCCACACCCAGTTGAAGAAGCTAAAGACATGTCCCGCATTTCACTCAGCCTTAGATGGATCTATGTTTCCTATTCTCGCTCGTGTATTTAAGAAACAACATCATCCTAGATTTGGTATGTGACACCTAAAATCTGGCTCAACGAATAAAATAGGAAAAAAAAATCAAGGTTATATTTATTAAATACTCGTGTATTAAAGTATAAATGACCAAAAAAGGGCACTTTAGGGAACAAAGAGAAACCAAAATATTTCAAGCTCCACTACATAAAGCATGGTCTGTACGATGATGGAGATAGAAAGAAAAAGAGAAGTACGATTTTTAAACAATCCACAGGAATGCATCTACAGTAGTACAAATTCAAGTGAAATTTGAGAGAGACATACTGCAGTCTTATGTTGGAATATAAGTTGAATATCATGCAGCAGTAGAAGGATTCTATTAGCGCGGATCTAGGATTTTAATTTTATGGGTTCAACATTTAAAGCTTTAGCTCTGAACCATTATATTGTAAAGTTATGGATTCATATCTACTATCTATTAATTTAGTGATTTTTACATATAAATTTATCCTCTGCGTCGAAAGTACTGGGTTCAACTAGGGTTCAGTTGAACCCAGTAGGTGTATGCTGCATCTTCCCCTTATTAGCTAATCTTAAATTTCCTCGGCATGCACAGATTGCACAAAATAGAACAGTATCACAACAGGTAAAGCATAAACACCAAGACCAATAGCTGTAGAAGAAAGTCACACTTTAACAACTATCAACTAAAAAGAAACAATACTGCACTTGTAGCATATAAGAACTGGATGATTTCTGACATCTAGATACAATAAGAAATCAACATCATTCACTGTGATTATTAGCCTAAAACATGACAGAGTGAATGTTAGAGACTGTACACCTATTAGAACTTTCAAATCCCTTGTTATAGCACACCTGGACATAGCTGATTTTTGCTGAAAACGAAAAATATTAAGCTTTTCCGTCCCTGAGGTATCACAAGGCTAATGTTGTTGCTAGATACTTTTCTTAATATATTAGCTGACTTCAATGCAATCTAAACTTCGATCTTGGTAGCATGTACTAACGTGGAACATATACTCGCTGACTTTTCAGTTTTGACATAAAAACAGAAGAAATAAAATATGGGTGTCCTATATTGCAACTCGCTTGGGAACAAAATAGACATTTTAAGGTAATTAAGGTATACCATTTCATTTCTTCACCATAATTTCTTCCACTCTATCAGCATATCATAAAAGATCACTCACATAAGAAGTCACAATATGGGACAACAAAACAAAGGCAACTTATTGTTTAGACAAATGAATAAGATTTCATAATTACGGACAAACCAGAATTTCCATTCCTAAGGAGTGGGTTTTAAGTTATGATAACCTTGTGTGTCTGTCATTCAAAATGATCTAAAGCAAGAAAGGTTTTTTTCATTAACCACCCCGCAATTTTCCACGTTCACATTCATGGGTAATAAGTATTGGAAAGTTAACCTTGAGATATGCCTTCTGAGATATAGTATATGATTGCATGTTAAGCCACAAAAACTGGACATTTCGCTGAATTATCGGCAAATCCTGATTCCCCTCGTGTCCTTGCTTTTGAAAGCTGGACGTACAGTCCTCTTATTCTTCTTCAACAGTCTCTTTCCACCTCTTAAGTCTGATGCTTGTGATCTCCATTTACTCTAACTGAGGCCTGCGCTCTTTCTCCAGCAAAATCGAAAAGGTAGAGTTCCAGATTACCGAGGACAGTTAGAGTATCTATGGAAGTACCTCTAAGATCATAATCGCGGCCACACTACAACAATAAGAGGGTAGTTTAATGTTCTAAGGCATTTTAAAAAGAAGAAAATATTGGGGTTAATTATACAAAATGTTATCGCCTTGTAATCTAATTGCGTAAAATCATCAAACTAATTTTTCTAACTAAGAAAACATCAACATCCAATACCCCACCAATCTTCAACATCATAAATCCCATAGATAAAACTCAATTTTTTTTATAAAGCAAATACACGTGGGAAGTAGTTGATCAATTTACCAGCTATCATACTTTTTTTGATAAGGAGTTTATTAACTATCATACTTCTGTTATGATAAGGAGTTTATTAGCTATCATACTACAAACCAAAATTCTATTACTTTTAACCCCTTACCACTCAGCCTTCTCAGGTTCCATACGAACTACTCCGGCAAAGCCCTCAAGTGCTACCTCCTGCTCTGTTTCAACCAAGCATATGAATGACATAATAACGAATCATCCAAGATAAGTAGTTCAAGATGCATAAATATTGCACAAAGCAATCTCAACTTCATTACATGTGATATATCATGGTGTATTTTTATTTTTCGACCAAGGAGTAATTTTCAGGGACTCGGGAAGCCTCTATTTTTCGACCAAGGAGTAACTTGCGTAATAATGTGACAACAAATCTAACTTACCTGCAATTTACCAAGAGCAAATTCCAGAGAAGTGAAAACTTTCTGTCACAATACTGTGTTGCTAATTGATGTTGTTAAGTAGAACTACCATTACTTAGCTATGTTGTTAGTTTCTTCAAACGTATAAAGTATTGCTTGGCTTTTTCTTCATCTTGCCTTCCTGTTGTACATATTATCATCACTTTTAGCAGTAGCTTCCAAAGTCATAACCACAACAAAGTATGTAATTACTCCAATACATAGCCAAAGCTGCAGCCAAAATACAACAATCACCTTTGGATTATTTCTTTTAGGAGTTCTTTCTCTTTTCCTTTGCATTTAAAAAAATGAACTTTGAAAGATACATGTATCAAGCATCTTCTATGCATTCTCTAACCACTCCTTAAATTTTTCATCTCATTCACAAGAATCGGAGGAAAAAAAAGTTACACCGCCATTAACTATGGTTACATTCACAACAGATTAGAGGGCTTCTCATATATAAAGGAAATTATCATAAAGATTTTCTCAGATCAACACAAAATTTCAAACTTTAAAATTGAAATAAAAATGCATTCTAATTCTTTCTATCCCAAAACCTAAAAGAAACAGAAAAATAATTGCAGTAAATGCTAAATAGAGATTATGAAGCATTAATTTTTTTCTTTTTAAATTTTAGATATTCTAATAATCAACTCCAAACAACTTGTCCAAGCTCCAGCCAAAATAAAAGCTGAAAATAATGGAGAGAATCCTAATACAAATGATACTTCAAATATATATATGAGAGTTGATAAATAATTTTCTGGCTTCCACACTTCCACTGCAAACTGCAAATTGAGTGATATTAGTATATGCTGCTCTCGTTACTCCATGTGCTTTTTTAATGGCAGATATCATTAAGAATAAAATTCTGTGACTGACTACACTCTAAGTTCCTATAGCGAGAACAAGAATAAATCTAAATCCTTCAATTGGATGTAGCCGTTGTCAGTCCTATAAAACTGGATATGTTTTTTTTTTTAGATTATAATCAACAAACATGAAAAATAGCATAAAAAATTTAAGAAAAGAATTTAATATGCAGCCTAAAAAAGTTCCTAATTTCAATTCCAAACCTAATAAGGAAGAGAGTATATCCAGGGAGGTAAGGGACACAAATTAGATTCATCAGACAGGGAAAGCTTCAGGTTGAAGAAGAGCGAAACGGCGGAGAGCCTTCGTCGTCAATGTGGTGGGTCCATTGTAGTGCCGCCTTTCCATGTCTAATGTTGCCCTTGTTTTTGCTGTTATTTATGCAAATGTCGAGAAAGATTTAAGTCATGAAACTATTAGAAGGGGCATAATAGACATTCGAAAATCATGATAGAAGGATCACACATGGAATTACCAAAGTACCCCTCTGAGGACGACGAAGAGCTGCTAAACTCCCGCTTCTAAATAAGTAGAATATAGGTAAATAAAAATGCACTGCTGGTAGAACTATGTGTTACTCTTTTTGGGTCCCACTTATTAGTTATTCTTTTTGAATTTATATTTAAACATACTTAATTTCTTTATTTAACGAAAATAATAATTTTTACATATTAAAAATTATTTATTCTAAAACTTATTATATTTTAAATTGTGAAGTTGCCAACAAATAATACAACTTCATGTATTATATGAAAAGAATAATAGTGAAGCATGGGGTCAAGCCAAGTGTCGTATAGAGAAATATCTACTTCGCCCTTTAAAGATAAAATTTAACTAGATTTTATGGGAAAAAATCTATTATAAATCTATATTACAGATTTATGTAGATAATTTGTAATTCTAAGAGTATATTTGAAATTGAAAACTGAAATGCACAATCTTTAATATTATTATTAGATTATATAATTGTATATATTTGAATTCATATACAAAAATACTTGAATTGAGATAAAGCTTATAAATTTGAATCGAGAGACAAGAATATTTGAATTAATTTAAAAAATTAAATACATTCTTCTTTCTTCTCCTATTTATATTGGTCTAGCAGGTCATTATCGATTCACGCAAAATAAAATATACATAATACTAAAATAATTACAAGCAACATAATAAAAAATATAAAAAACTTTATATTGAAAATAAAATAGAAGAAAAGTCTAATTGCCTATTTCGTATAATGTAAAAAATAAATATTAAAAATACTGATACGTTTTTATAAGAAATAATAAAAGAATATATACTTTGAGCAAAGCAAAAAATTAAAATTAATATTAACTATGAATAAATTTCAGTTATAGATTATAGAAATACTAAATTTAAGAAATAAAAGAAAGTAAGTAAATAAAACTTAATATATTATTGATAAAATTAGACAATTGAAGAATTAAGCAAGCTTGAAAGTGAAGCCAAGTGGTAGTCAAGCTTGATATGAAAAAAATATATTAAAAGTTGTCTAAATTATATTAACAGGACAGTAGTCAATCTTGATATGAAGCCAAATGGCATATTGCGAAAAAGTAAAAAATATAGAATGATGAGACTTATTTTAAATTTAAGATGAGAAAATAGTTTTCTAAATATGATGGAAAAAAATACAACATATGATACCACGTAATTAAAATATTAATAAAATTAAATTAAATAATAGTGATCAATGAAATAATTTTAAGTAACGAATAAATAAACTCACTCACAAGACAAATAGAAAAAATTTATTATAAAATTATAGAGATAAAACTTATTTGAATTTGAGATGAGAAAGAGTCTTTTGAATTATGATGACAAAATTCATCCAATTAATAAAACGTAACTAAAATCATAAGAGTAATATATAACGTCAAAAATAAAAAGATATAGAATGTTGAATGAATTTCAAGTAAAAGAATATTAAATTAATAATCAAGTTTCTTAAGAGTAAGAATTTTATATTATATATGTTATATTAAAGGAGGTAATAAGCAAGGACATTACATTTAAAAGACTAATAAAAAAATTCCATGATAGTATAATCATATTGAGCAGCGAATAAAACAATAACGGTAATCGGGGAACAAAAAGAAAAAAAATGATATAAAATATAAAATGATAAGATTCATTAAAATTTCAAACCAGAAAGCATTTTTGAGTAATGATGACAAAAAAAAAATATGTAAAATATCACGTAGCTTAAATCTTAATAAATAAAGTCAAAAACCAAAAATTTCAGGCAATGGAAGAATACCAAGCAACAAAGCTTAGTTCTAAAAGATAGTTGACTTCAATAATTAAATCTTAAAAATTAAAATTTTAATAAAAAGTGAACAGAGAAGAAAGACGTAATTTTTAGGCATATAATATAAAAACAATAATTAAAAAACATTGTTAGATTTATAACTAATAAAGAAAATATTAATTTATATTTTGGACGAATTCAGGTGAAGATGTACAGTGGAAAAAAAATATAAAGAAAATTTTTTTACCAACCCAATCTCGACGAAAAAAAGGAAAAGCAATCACATCCTTAACGGCCTCTATTCCTGACGTGAACGGCCAGTTTCTTGGAACTAATTCATAGGCACTTTCCATTAGTTAGACTTCACACACTATATAAACAAATAGTTGAAGCGTGCGGTAGAAAGCGGAAAAAGGTCAGCGCACTAGCCAAAGACTTCCAGTCTATTTAACAATGAAAGACTGATTCTTGATCTTCGAGCGCTTTGGTGCGCAGGCTTGGCTCCGGATCTTTAAAAAACTCCTCGATGCGGCGAAAGTGCATTTAGGCATCTTCAAAAGCTTAACCACCAGATTTTTAGCACGTACAACTATCAAACCAGAGACCAAAGCAGCGCTCGACAAAACAGAAAGTATCACAGTACGTCGTCCTTCCCTGAAATGGAATTTTCATGCTGGAGCAAGAACTAGTTTTGACTCTTTGATCGTCGAGAAATAAAGGTGTGATTACCTGAGGTGAGGTTGACCTTCTTTCTGCCTTAGAAGAGGTATAGTTTAGGTCAGTGCTCTATTGCTTGTCGTGATTGGTTGGACACTCTCTTCGTCTAAGGTCCTAGCTTGGTCACTCTATTAAGCTTTCCCAGCAACTCTATTAAATGGGGTACGAAAGATTGCTATTCAAAGCATCGTTAAGAGTTCTGTCTTCTAGGGAGTAGTCAAGATAAGATGACTCTGATCATTCCTTCTATGGAGCCGGATGTGAGCTTATCGCCTACTGATCTTACTCAAAAAGAGTCAATGGGAGTAGACACATCAATAGCAGCAGACGCAGAGGAAGAAATCCTTGCTCTTCGGGCTAAGATGCTGACTTTGCCGTGGAAAGAGTAATGAGAGAAAAGCCCTGACCTTCCCTTGTTCTACCCTTCGAACTCGGAGATTGAAGAAGATCACTCTATGCAGCGACAGAGGCAAGATCTCTATATAGAAGGGGAGTATTGAGTCCCATCCAGCGATAATCCTTCGTCATTTTTTAAATTTCTTAGCCGATAGGCGAACCATTGAGTCTTGGTTTAGCTTCTTTTTAACTTCACTTAACGAGTCAATGATTGTTGTTGAGCCCATTTATTCGGGTCACCTCCTAGGAACAAAATCTGTCTGGCTTTCCTACCGAGTTCCAATACGTTCACTGAGATATCGCGTGGTTAAACTTCTCGAAAGCTAGGAGTAAGAAAAATATATATCTATATCAATATTACATTAAAAAGGGAGAATTAACAAAAATATTAAGTCAAGTAACAAGCTAATAAAATGTCATAATAGCAAATGAAAAAATATTAAATATACTAGAATATGTAATAAAGAAAAGTGAGGAAATTAAAAGTTATTCAATGACCATATGAATCTTTTTTTTTTATTTTCGTAAGATTTTCTTATTATGCATGTTTCACTGGATAAAAAAATTGAAATTTAATTCAATCAACAAGATATAATGTAGTCAAATAAATTTAATCACACAATATGATTTATATTCTCCGCGCATAGCGCATGTGCTATGCTAGTAATAAGATAATACCGTAAGGGATCGTTTGATACATGAGATAAGAATAATAATCTCAAGATAAATTTTGGTATTAACTTTATCACGTGTTTGGCTTGGGGTATTAGCTAATAACGGAATAACTTTTACATAAAAATTGTGAGATTAGATATCCCATATAGAAGGTGGAATAGCTAACCCTATGGAATATCCCACCATTGTACCAAACAACCCATGAGAAGACTATCTTCTGATTTTGTTAAACGATGGAGTATTTAATTGGGGAGAAATTAAAAAATAGCCAGATTTACAAGTGGTCATTCAAAAATAATCACAGTTTCAAAAGAATCGAAATTTAGCCACTTTTCATGTAAAAATAAATCTGAATGATAAAACTGTTCAAAATTCGAAAAATACTCCAGCATTCCAGTATATTATACTGGAACTCCAGTATAATATACTGGTGTTCCAGTATAGTATACCGGTCCAACATAATATGCTGGAAGTTCATACACAGGTGCTCCAATCTCTAGTATATTATGCTGGAACTTTGCGCATGTTGGAGTTCCAGCATAATATGCTGGAAGTTCATACACAGGTGCATCGATCTCCATTATATTATGCTGGAACTTTTCGTGTTGCAGCAAAATAGTGGTTATTTTTCAATGACTTTGCAAACGCTGGCTATTTTTGAATGACCAGTCCGAAAACTGGCTAGCCCGTGCTATTTTAACATTTAATTGAGGTTTTATACTTTCTCTAATTACGTGAGAGTACTTTACTCAACATGAAGAAAAAAGGGAACTTTCAAAAATTACTATAATTTGATAGCTAATTACTCCACGTAGCTATAATTTGCGTAATTACTATTCATAGCTAATATATTATTTTTGATGTATCAAACACATACAACAAAACTCAATATTCGCTATATCAATCTGTTACGAGGTTGTATCAATAAATTGTAACACCCCATAGTTTCGTATGTGATAGTACGTCGCAAGTCAATTGATGTAACCTCTGAAATAAGATCATCTTTGAAAGTACATAAAGTAAGTTGATCATGTTAACTTGGAGGTTAAAATACTTAAGATCATGGACTGCAAGTACCAAGAGGGATGGAAGGCTTAGAAGCTAAACCAATTGAAGAAAATAAGTTTTGTCGAAAGTCGACAAGTTGGAAAGTTATAACACATACTTTTGGGATGAGACTAGGGTGCTCAAAATGATAAGGAGGTTATGTTATGAGTTATTTTCGTCTTATGATAGTCATATGTTATGTTTTGAAGTCAAGTGAGTTGTGGAACAAAAGTTGGCAAAGATCATCACAATAAAACTTTCATAAATATGTTGAAATTTAGGTCAAATGTAGCCGAGCTTTTCTCCCAATATACTTGGAATTAGGGGATTATCTACCTACCAAATTGAAGATCTATGAGTGTAGTCTCTAACGTATTTAACGGTTCATCAATACGACATCGGAATAGACAAATATTCGTGTTTTCGCGAGACTGGACAAAGCAGCTCCCATGGGACCCACAAAGTCGGTGTAAACTCCAGCTTGTATTTAAGTCAATTCTAAATCGTTTTCACTCATTTATCTCGTCAAAAACAGTTCCTAAACCCTCCTAAATGCTCTACAATGATTCCTCCATGATTCTAGGATGAAAACCTAAGATAAAAACATGAATCCAATGCTAGAAACCCCGTGGTGCTTGCTATATCGCAGTTCTTCATCTTGTCGCTATTTTGGAGGGTTCTTCAAAGTGAAGTAACCTCAGGTCTTGTGTGGTTCTTGTTGATTAAGGTTATCAGTCCCTCCTTCATACATATTAGATTTTCGAGGGGAACTACAAGTGTTTACACTCCAACTTGAACACCAAAAGTTGATTCAAGAAGAGAATACAACACCTATAGTGTTGTGGTGTCATTGAGGATAATTGTGGGATGTGTTTGGTCGAAATTTTAAGTTATTGCTACTGTCTAATGTGAGTATAACAGCCTATCAATTGTGCTTAAGCTTGCTTGTATGTTGGTTAAGTTGTTAGGATGATAAACTACAAGATAATACTTGAATTAGCTTGAGATGTTGTTGTTCTTGATAGATTGATTTGAAAGTTGCTCTTATAAACTATAACTGGCTGAAAATTATGGAAAGTAAGTTGGCTATGATATTGTTAGTATGATTATGTTAGTTTACATGTCAATCTTGTTGAGGAAATTGGTAACTAGAAAAGGAAATGGCTATAAAGCACTTGAAAGTTATCGCCGGTGATATTATCTTGTATTGGGCTATTTTGGGTAACTTTAAAATTGAGTACAAGGTTGGAAATACTTTAAAAGGTATTGATTATTATACTGAATATATTACCAAGTTCAAGAATGAATGATAATGGAGTTGAAGGGTGGTAAAAGGATTCAATCAGAGCTTGCCGCACGTCGTGATATGTTGATGACTTGTTAAATAAATATTATGTACCCTATTGTTGATGTTATTTTTATTGTATTGCTCTGGTTGTTGTTGTTGGTATCTGATGTTGGAGAAGGCCTTTGTTACAGGGGAGATGCCGCCCAAATTTACATAAACGAGTTGCTCGCTTAAATTACGGACATAACCTTTACTCATCACTGATTTTGAATCTCCTTATACTATGGTAGACTGAGTTGAGTTGTTTGAAGAGTTGCTTAGAAGCTATTAAGGACTTAACTAGGTTAAGGCATGTTAAGGATAAACCTTTCCTTCATTTTGGCATGATCCAGTAACTACATGTGTTTGATAACGAGACATAAACAAAATCTCATATTCCTGAATTTATGTACATTTTTCTAGACTCATAAGTTACAGCATTCTCCCTTATCGGGACTTCATATTGAGTTTAGTATTGTCTTATTTCATCCAAGAGAGCAGAGAGTCTATATATATGCAGTATTGCAGTATTTCCACCACCATCGAGCTATAATCGATGGGCAGATCCCTATTGGGGAACCTCTGATCAGATGGTAAGTTATATACCAAGCCAACTGTGGCCGAGCGCCTATGAGCGAGCCCAGAATGACCGAGATACAGAGCCTAGTATGGCCGAGCGCCTATGAACGAGCCTACTACGGCATAACAATTACACATACCGAGCCTTATGAGGCCGGACATCTATTTTACTTACTATATCGAGAGATTTGAGTCAGTATCACTAGGTAAGCATATATTCAGATTATCTTTGACTCTCAGTTACTTTCAGTTATTATATTATCAGTTCAATTTTAGCTTTCAGTTATTCTGTTACCTTACATACTCGGCACATTATTTCGTACTGACGTTCCTTTTGCTGGGGATGCTGCATTTCATGCATGCAGGTCCTGATTGATAATTGGACAGACCCTCCAGTAGATAGAGCCAAACATCAGCTTGGTTGGTAAGCTCTACTTCCTCGGAGTTACCAGGTCTAGACCTTGGAGTACATGTTATATATACTTGTTTGATGGGTAGGTCGAGACTCTGTCCCGACCATGGTACAATTCAGTTATTTCTAGAGGTTTGTAGACGAGTCCTATATATTTTGTATATCAGTAGATGTTCATGGCGGCTTCGTCGGCTTGCACAGTTTATATATATATATNAGTCCCCACTTTGAACGAGCATATATATATATATATATATATATATATATAAGATTTTGGGTATGTCTACCCCACATATGAGAGAGACTTTATTTTCAGGCGATTCAGAATATGACCTCATCGGCCTAAGTTGAGGGTTACCCCTCCAGAGTTCACAGTTACAGAGTGGTACGCTCGGACCGAGTATGGCACCGGGTGCCGGTCACACCTCTTCAAGTTTGGGGCGTGACATAAATACAGCTTTGACGGAAAAACTATATCAATTATATTCGTTCGCGCATAATAGTTGTATTAATGAATACAGTTTTGATAGAAAGCTGTATCAATTGTAGTTGTTCACGCATAATGGCTGTATTTTGTCAATACAACCAATGAGAGCTTGGATATAGGTTAGAAAAATGCATTCAATGTGTGAAAATCATTATACAATTATCAAATAGCTCAATCATACACTATATTAAAAAAACAACAACATCCATAAATAAAGTCACATACAGCTACATTCTCAATGCATACATACATACAGAGAAAAGAAGAAAGTTTGTCGAAGATGACATTTTTCGGCCAAGCTAACATTGTATACACTGTATTTATACTCAAAACGAAGACGAATAAAAATCTAGCCAGATTCGAGAATACACTATATGCATTGTATTTATCATTTGAAAATGTGACGATAAGAGAATGAGGCCTCCAAGCTTCGCGTCACCAGAGATGAACTAAAATCCAGCCAGCTCTATGAATACAATGTATTTACTATGTATTAACATTCATTCCGGCTAGATCTGGGAATACAATGTATGTACTGTATCATTGTATGTGACTCCATAACAAAGAAGAGAATAAAGTTTGTCGGAGATGGTGTCTTCCGGCCCAGCAAAATACTATATACATTGTACTAAAACTAAAAACAGAGACGAACAAAAATTCAGCAAGACATGAGAACATACTGTTGCAGGCAAACTTTGAGAAAACCAAATGTTCCTTCGAACATTCGGCCAGATCTGAGAGATATTTCACTGTAGCCAAACATTATCTAGTGATGGCCATTCCCCGGAAAGGACAAAGCTTTGTCGGCAGAGTAGCGGCGACGAAGCAACGGTGACGGAACAATAATGATGGGGCAGCGGTATGGATGTAATGAAAAAAAGTAGAGATTGTGATATGGGTTTGGTGCAAAGAAGCATTGCAGTTAAGATAGGCTTTGAAAGTGGGTATTTGCTATAAAATTCAAAATTTAGCTATTTACTATAATTATTTTAAAGTGTATTTATTTATGATAAATATAGTGTATAAGTTAGTTATGAGGTGTAAATTTCTAAGAAAAAATTGTAGAAATTTTATGATCCAAATTTGAAAGACACGAATCGGGGTCAAAACCGGTTATTACCCGACTCGGGGAAAGTAATTTACTTAGCGCCTCACCAATGAACAACTGCCATATCATAAAATGAACGTGGAAATATTGTGCATTGACTAAACTACCCTTGTTTCATTCGGTCAAGACCCGGAAAGTCCATGCATTATAAAGCTGCCCCTTCCAATCGCAGGTACAGATTTGAGCAACGTAGGAGGACTTCACTGAGCCCTAACATACTTCTCTCACACTGTACTTGGCGCAAAAGTCTTGATCTGCAGTCCAACTAATGTTTCAATCTTGATTGTTGGATTTTATTGAATGGCTTAATTCTTCTAAAAAAATCCGAAAAAGCCTGATTGATATTCATCAAGATATCAAGAATGGAGACCCGTTTCAGATTTGGGTTTTGGGTTGTGATCGCAGTAGCTTTCTGCATTTGCCTTTCTGGGCATTCAGTTTCTGCTGTAAATAGTAAACCCAAGAACGTTCAGGTTGCTCTCAGGGCTAAGTGGTCTGGTACCCCCGTACTCTTGGAAGCTGGGTATGTTTTTCTTCACCATTATTAAGTGATTTTTACATAGCATCTTTGCATGTATATCATTCTAATTCTTTTTTAGACTTGATAAATTTAGACTTAGTTTAATCATCACAAACTACGGCGATACAATATTTCTTGCTAGAGTTTAGGATTCCTAACTTTCAGTAGAAGACAGAGTTCTGTTTACTTCAATGCTTTTATGGGTACTCCTTGTCGTTCAGTTTGGTGTGTGGAAAAGTAGAGTCATGTAATACTCGTTTTTCTTATGGAGTGGTAGGCCACACGAGTGTGTGTAATGAGAGATGTTTGATATATTTAGTATTTATTACATTGTTCTGCCATTGGGAAACCTGAGTCATTATAGTGTTTAAGAACATGGTTCCATGAAAGTAATGCCAAATCTAATGTTAGAATGTCACGTGTTTAAGGAAAAGTAGTAAACAAATTTGGGTGATAAAATCGCAGAAGGAAAGCTAAACAGTTGTTGTAGGTAAGTTTAAATAAGGATACTTGCAACAATTAACATATCGTAGAGAAGCATGTCTAGAAGATCAGGTAGTAATAAATAAAGGAGGAATTTGACGGCAAAATTAAGAGATGCAAATATCATGGTTACCTATATCATGTATGCTCAAGCCTTTCAGTCACATGAAGGAAATTTATTTACACATTAAGGTTATCCCTTTGGGGACATCTAATAAAATTGGAATGATATAACGAAGATATAAACCACACTAAAGATTCTTTCTAGTGCCAAAACGTCCTCAAAACAGTCTTCTAACAGGTTTCCTTGTAGTAGGAGCAAACCGTGCCTTATCCTTTTATATTTTGTGATGTTCTGCTCATGATGGACAGGGAATTGCTATCAAAGGAATCTAAGGACCTCTACTGGGATTTTACTGAGTTCTGGCTTCAATCTGCAGATGAAAATTCTGATTGCCGTACTGCCAAAGATTGCTTAAAGAGAATTGTAAAATATGGGAGGTCTCAATTAAGTGAATCTTTGGCATCAATTTTTGAATTTTCTCTCACTCTTCGATCAGCATCTCCTAGAATAGTGCTGTATCGTCAATTGGCAGAAGAATCTCTTTCTTCTTTTCCACTTGCCGACGATAACAGCTCAAGCTCTCCTGAAGGAGGAGTATTTCAGCAAAATGATAATGCAAAGAACAAAAAGGTTAACCCTCTGCTTGTTGGTGAGAATCCAAGAAGTCCTGAAGGAAACTGTTGTTGGATAGACACTGGTGGAAGACTATTTTTTGATGTTGCTGAGTTGCTAGTGTGGCTGCAGAACGCCAAAGAAGTGTAAGTCTGTCTGGCTTTCTTTTCTCTCTATGGAACATAAGTAGATATCGTTGATTTATGCCCAAAAATGTTTGAGGTCTGCTTATCTTTAATAACTGACGTGTATATAATTTTGTATGCAGATCTCTCGACACATTTCACCCCGAGCTTTTTGAGTTTGATCATGTCCATCCAGATTCAAATGTAGGAAGTCCAGTAGCTATTTTATATGGTGCTCTGGGGACCTATTGCTTCGAACAATTTCATCGTACCTTGGCGAATGCTGCCAGAGAGGTCAGCTACCATGACTCTATGTTCCTCTTTACTTTCTGTTTATCTTGCTTCTTGACTAAACAGTGGGAATAGCCCCTATCTCTAATTTTTGTACTGTCTTTCCTATTACCAGAACCAAAAATAGTTTCAGAATTATTCTATTATTGACTATCCAATAACTAGCACAGGGGAAAATCTATTATGTGGTTCGGCCTGTGTTACCTTCTGGGTGTGAATCAAAAAGTGGCCCCTGTGGAGCTCTTGGTACCAGAGACTCCTTGAATTTGGGTGGTTATGGTGTGGAACTAGCACTGAAAAACATGGAATACAAGGCCATGGATGACAGCACTGTGAAAAAAGGTAAGTCCTGTTATGCACTCATCTGCATTGTGCTACTTGATGCAAACAGTGGTATTGATGCGATAATTTCTGACAGTGTCTCAGTAATTTTGTCGGCATAGGATCTTTTACTGCTTGATATGGGATAACATTGACTTTTCTTAGATGAGAAGCTTGACACTATCTTGTTTCAGGATCTTTTTCGCTTTTCCATTACCATTTTCCATGGTTAAGCTGAAATTGCTTGGATCAATGATAATAGTGATTGCATCTTCAGATCTCATAATTTTCTCAATAGAACTTCAACATAAAGAAACGTCCTTTATTTTTGTGATATTAAGGCTAAACTTGTATGAATTTTGGAGACTCAATTTCTGTATACTTTTTTTTCCTGCTGATAGTGTCTATACTTTTGTTAAAAAGTTGTTTGTGTATTTGTTTTCCAAATCCTGTTAAAATGTTTTTTGAAAAGCTGAATTTTAGGAGTTCAAGCATACTCTTATCAGTTGAGCAAAACTTTAGGTTTAATAAGATCCACACTTTACTTCTTGAAGAAATCCGGATTTTACTTAATAGTGGTATTGATCTAACATTTAAAATTACTGCTTTATTTGCACCATATCTCAAGTATTTTTATGTCCCAAGTCCTTGGTTCATTATCTTTTCTTTAGCAAAAAGTATCTCATTTTATCATTGTTGCAGGGGTCACTCTTGAAGATCCTCACACTGAAGACCTTAGCCAAGAAGTCAGAGGATTTATATTCTCTAGGATTCTGGTTTGTATTATCAACTCTTTATAGTCCCATGTACATGTTGATGAATTTTGGACGTACTGTTCAGCCAAAAAACAAAACCAAAAAAAAAAAAGAAAAAGAAAAAGAAAAAGAAAAAGAAAAAGAAAAAGAAAGAAAGATGTTAGAATAGTCATGTAAATAGGAGTAAATAAATAACCCTAATCCAATATATATTAGGAGTAGGACATGTTATGTGTGTGTGTATATATAGGGCTCATTGTAACATATGTCAATACATCAATAATATATTTTCTCCCGTGCATTCTCACATGGTATCAGAGCAATTGTGAGAGATTTATCGCTGTGCATAAATTCCAGCGATTCCGGGAAGAGAAATCAGTCATCGGAACCCTTTTTTCCGGCGACTTTTTCAAGCCTGTTTGCGTCTGCTTTGTCTCTGTCAGTGTTGTGCAAAATCCAACACTACCACAAGAGTCGCCACTGTCCGGCGACCAAACCCCACAAAAAATCTCCGGCAAACAGTACCCCACGCGCCTCCACACGCCACCAGAAGCTCACGCGCGTGAGCCCACGCGCCGGCGCGTGCACCACTTTCCGGCCATTTTTTGACGAAGTTCCTTCAGGGCAGTTGGATCGCCCTCAAATTCCGAGCCTACCAATAATTTTATTTTTCAATTCCGACCACTTTGAGTTTTTCCGGCGACTACATTGATTTTTCCGGCAGCTACAGTACTTTTCCGGCAAACACAGTGTTTTCTTCATCTGTTTCAGAGAATTTTCAGTTGATTCTTTTTGTTATTTGGTGATAATCCAACTATGTCTTTGGGAGTCGATGCTTTCGGGTCTAGAAACCCGGGTTCTGGCAGTTCCGGTGTTATGATTACCTCAGAACCTTTAATGGGAGGTTCAAACTACTTAGATTGGGCTTCATCTGTCGAGTTGTGGTGTAAAGGTCAAGGAGTTCAAGATCATTTAACAAAAAAGGCTAGCGAAGGTGATGAAAAGGCCAAAACACAGTGGGAGAAGGTCGATGCTCAGTTATGTAGTATCCTGTGGCGATCTATTGATTCCAAGTTGATGCCATTGTTCCGTCCATTCCAGACATGTTATTTAGTTTGGGAAAAGGCTCGTAATCTATACACTAATGACATATCTCGTTTCTATGATGTAATATCGCGAATGACAAGCTTGAAGAAACAGGAATTAGATATGTCTACTTACTTGGGACAAGTTCAGGCAGTCATGGAAGAATTTGAGACGTTGATGCCAGTTTCTGCTAGTATTGAAAAACAACAAGAGCAACGACAGAAGATGTTTCTAGTTCTTACACTCGCTGGACTCCCTAATGACCTTGATTCAGTACGTGACCAGATTTTGGCTAGTCCAACCGTCCCCACAGTTGATGAATTATTCTCTCGATTACTTCGCCTTGCTGCAGCACCTAGTCACCCAGTGAGCTCATCACAGACACTTGACTCCTCTGTCCTCGTATCCCAATCAGTGGACAATCGGGCATCTCATACTATGGAGAATAGACGAGGAGGAGGTCGTTTTGGAAGATCTAGACCCAAGTGCTCTATTGTCATAAACTTGGACACACTCGTGATGTATGCCATTCTTTACATGGCCGCCCAACCAAAAATGCTTATGTTGCTCAGACTGAGACTACAGGTAACCAGGGATTTTCTTTATCTGAAGGGGAGTATAATGAGTTCCTTCAGTATCGAGCAAGTAAGCAGACATCTCCACAAGTAGCTTCTGTTGCTCAGACTAATACTTCTGTTGCTGGTAATTCTTTTGCTTGTGTTTCGCAGTCTAGTCCTCCTGGACAATGGGTTGTGGACTCAGCCGCTTCTGATCATATCTCTGGTAATAAATCACTTTTGTCAAATATTTGCGTATTCACAGTCTCTTCCCACTGTTACTTTAGCCAATGGGTCTCAAACCAAAGCAAAAGGAGTTGGACAAGCGAATCCCCTACCCTCTGTCACTCTAGATTCCGTTCTCTATGTCCCTGGCTGTCCTTTTAATCTTGCATCTGTTAGTCGTTTGACTCGTGCCCTCCATTGTGGTATATATTTTTATTATGCAGGACCGCAGTACAGGGCAGACGATTGGAACAGGACTTGAATCAGAAGGGCTTTACTACCTTAACTCCCTAAAATCCTCCAAGGCATGTCTAGTTACAGATCCTCCGGACCTAATTCATAGACGTTTAGGACATCCAAGCTTATCCAAGCTTCAGAAGATGGTGCCTGGTTTGTCTAGTTTATCCACATTAGAGTGTGAGTCATGTCAGCTCGGGAAACATACCCGAGCCTCCTATCCTCGTAGTATTGAGAGTCATGCAGAGTCTGTTTTTTCTTTAGTTCACTCTGATATATGGGGTCCTAGTAGAGTCAGTCCAACCTTGAGATTTCGTTATTTTGTTAGTTTTATTGATGATCGTTCAAGATGTACTTGGATTTTCTTAATGAAAGATCGTTCTGAGTTGTTTTCTATATTCCAGAATTTTTGTGCTGAAATTAAAAATCAATTTGGTGTTTCTATTCGCACTTTTCGCAGTGATAATGCCTTAGAATATTTATCCTCTCAATTTCAGCAGTTTATGACTTCTCAAGGAATTATTCATCAGACCTCTTGTCCTTATACCCCTCAGCAAAATGGGGTTGCAGAGAGAAAGAATAGGCACATCATTGAGACTGCTCGCACACTTCTCATTGAATCTCATGTTCCGCTGCGTTTTTGGGGCGATGCAGTTCTCACAACTTGTTATTTAGTTAATCGGATGCCTTCCTCTCCCATTCAGAATCAGATACCGTATGCAGTATTGTTTCCCCAATCACCCGTATACTCTGTTCCCCCTCGTGTTTTTGGGAGCACTTGTTTCGTTCATAACCTAGCCCCTGGGAAAGATAAGTTAGCTCCTCGTGCTCTCAAGTGTGTCTTCCTTGGTTATTCTCGTGTTCAGAAGGGATATCGTTGTTACTCACTTGATCTTCGTAGGTACTTTATGTCCTCTGACGTCACATTTTTTGAGTCTAAACCTTTCTTTACCTCTTCTGACCTTTCTGACCCCCTTGATATATCTGAGGTCTTACCTATACCGACCTTTTAAGGAGTCTACTATAGCTCCTCCTTCACCTTCCGCCACAGAAGTCTTACCCGAGTCTCCTATAGCTCCTCCTTCACCTTCCGCTATAGAAGTCTTATCCATTCCAGCCGTTGAGGAGTCTAGTGTGGCTCCTCCTAGACTCCCTGCCACAGGAACACCACTTTTGACATATCATCGTCGTCCGCGCCCAGCATCGGGTCCAGCTGATTCTCGTCCTGCACCTGACCTTGCTAATACTGCGGACTTGTCTCCTCTTAATCAACCGATTGCACTTCGGAAAGGTATACGGGCCACCCTTAATCCTAATTCCCATTATGTCGGTTTGAGTTATCATCGTTTGTCATCACCCTATTATGCTTTTCTATCTTCTTTGTCCTCTGTTTCCATCCCTAAGTCTACAGGTGAAGCATTGTCTCATCCAGGATGGCGACAGGCTATGATTGACGAGATGTCTGCTTTACATACGAGTGGTACTTGGGAGCTCGTCCCTCTTCCTTCAGGTAAATCTACTGTTGGTTGTCGTTGGGTGTATGCAGTCAAGGTTGGTCCGGATGGTAAGGTTGATCGTCTTAAGGCTCGTCTTGTTGCCAAAGGATATACTCAGATATTTGGGCTCGATTACAGTGATAGCTTCTCTCCTGTGGCTAAGATAGCATCAGTCCGCCTTTTTCTATCCATGGCTGCTGTTCGCCATTGGCCCCTCTATCAGCTGGACATTAAGAATGTTTTTTTACACGGTGACCTTGAGGATGAAGTTTATATGGAGCAACCACCTGGGTTTGTTGCTCAGGGGGAGTCTCGTGGCCTTGTATGTCGCTTGCGTCGGTCACTTTATGGTCTAAAGCAGTCTCCTCGAGCCTGGTTTGGTAAGTTCAGCACAGTTATTCGAGAATTTGGCATGATTCAGAGTGAAACTGATCACTCTGTATTCTATCGGCATTCTGCCTCGAGTCTCTGTATTTATCTGGTGGTCTATGTTGGCGACATTGTTATTACCGGCAATGACCAGGATGGTATTACTAAATTGAAGCAACATCTCTTGCAACACTTTCAGACTAAGGATCTGGGCAAACTAAAGTATTTTCTGGGTATTGAGGTCGCTCAGTCTAGCTCAGGTGTTGTGATCTCACAACGAAAGTATGCCTTAGATATTCTTGAAGAGACGGGAATGACAGGTTGTAGACCGGTTGACACTCCGATGGATCCGAATTCTAAACTTATGCCAGGACAGGGGGAGCCTCTTAGCGATCCTGTAAGATATAGACGGTTGGTTGGTAAATTAAATTACCTTACAGTGACAAGACCTGACATTTCCTTTTCTGTGAGTGTTGTGAGTCAGTTTATGGATTCTCCGTGTGATAGTCATTGGGATGCAGCTGTTCGCATTCTTCGGTTTATAAAATCAGCTCCAGGCAAAGGTTTATTGTTTGAGGGTCGAGGCCATGAGCAGATCGTTGGATACTCAGATGCTGATTGGGCAGGATCACCTTCTGATAGACGTTCTACGTCTGGATATTGTGTCTTGGTAGGAGGAAATTTGGTGTCCTGGAAGAGCAAGAAACAGAATGTGGTTGCTCGGTCTAGTGCAGAAGCAGAATATCGAGCGATGGCTATGGCGACATGTGAGCTAATTTGGATCAAACAGTTGCTCAAGGAGTTGAAATTTGGTGAGATTAGTCAGATAGGACTTGTGTGTGATAATCAAGCTGCTCTTCATATTGCGTCAAATCCAGTGTTCCATGAGAGAACTAAACACATTGAGATTGACTGTCACTTTGTTAGAGAAAAGATACTCTCGGGAGATATTGCTACAAAGTTTGTGAAGTCGAATGATCAGCTTGCAGATATTTTCACCAAGTACCTCACTGGTCCTCGTATTAACTACATATGTAACAAGCTCGGTACATATGATTTATATGCACCAACTTGAGGGGGAGTGTTAGAATAGTCATGTAAATAGGAGTAAATAAATAACACTAATCCAATATATATTAGGAGTAGGACATGTTATGTGTGTGTATATATATAGGGCTCATTGTAACATATGTCAATACATCAATAATATATTTTCTCCCGTGCATTCTCACAAAAGAGAAAAAGGATATTGCCAAGGATGGTGAAGATAACGATGTCGACAAACTTTACTGACAGTTGCATGCAATCCACCTTGCCAAGGCTGTAGATTGAAGAACTGATTCCGTCTTCCCATATCTGTAGGAGCGTAAACCGGAGTTGACATCTGAAATCATGGCTTTCAGGGATTATCTTCTATCGTCGGCAGTATCTGATACACTTGATGTCTGGGAATTAAAAGGTGATGATAACTTTACTGTTATGAGCCAGTACTTATCATTGTTAGAATGAGAGCTTCTTTTTAATTATCTAAATATTTATAAACAGATTTAGGGCATCAAACTGCGCAGAGGATAGTTCATGCTGCTGATCCTTTGCAGTTAATGCAAGATATTAATCAAAACTTCCCTAGTGTTGTCTCTTCTTTATCTCGGATGAAGGTAAAATATTTTGCAGTTACAATATTTGGTGTTCCACCTGTAAAACTTTTTTCCAAATAACGTGACATTTATTATGAATCTGATTCTTTGATATGTATTTAATTTTATGCAGCTCAATGAATCTATCAAAGAGGAAATTGTTGAAAATCAGCGAATGATCCCACCTGGAAAGTCGTTAATGGCCTTGAATGGTGCCTTAGTCAATATTGAAGATATTGACCTTTATCTGTAATACTTCCACTTGCTGCTAGGCTATCCTCCTCTAATTCCTCCGCCTCCCACCATTTATTTTCCATCTGTGTAATTCATTTATTATAATATCTGTTAATATGTGCTATTGTTAAACTGTCAAGATATGTGGTGAAGAAAAATAGAAATGAATCTTGTTTAGAATTTCTTAGAGTCAGAGAGATGATTCTATTGAAACAAGGAAGTGAATACTGACTAAAACTGTCAACATTGCCCTTAGGAAGCGAGCAACATATATTGTCTCATCCTTCCAATGGTTTTGTGTCTTTTGACTTTGTTTGTTATGTTAATCCCTCATTATAGTCAGGAAAATAAGCTATAGAAAAAATGATTCCTGTAGGGGCAATTTCAGATAGACCTGCGTTGTGCTTAGGAAGTCAATATAGCAATCCATTCTGATTAGAATCTAAAACACTGCAGCTAGCAATTTGATAGTGTTTTTGTGTAGAATGGTTATCATATATAATCCTTGCCTTGGGTACTTTGGACATCACTATTTAATACAACTTTGGTTAGCTAGATGAAGGATTGCATGGGTAGCATTGCCATATTGCACTGTTTCCATCTCCTGTAAACTTATATCCACATTTCACCAGAATCGTATGTGATTGGAGGACTTATGCTCTAACTGTTCTTATCATACCTGATTTGCAAAAATAACGAAGATGTGGGAGTTCTTGAACAAAACGCAAGCAAGTGCAACATAATGTTGCCTGGCAGTTCAGCGATACTATATCAAAATATTGCATTCTTTTCGGGATTGAGAACATTTAGAGATAGGGACTGGAAATTGCAATATTGAGTAATACGAGATGGATCAGCCACCCCTTTACCGTTGTTGTATTCCCCCTTTTTAATCCTATAACTCTGAATTCGCACAAGCTTCAACTTCCCTAGATGCATAACCACAGTTGTTTTTAATAATTTGACCCTACTGAGAGGCAAAATAAACTGACACCGGAAATGATGGCAATTTTTTTCCTTATTCATCATTTTTATTTTTTCTTCTCCCTCAGGCTTACTGAATTTGTTGTTTCTGTTTTCTTCAAGGCTAATGTATTCTTATTTCTTGGTGTGCTGTGGTTCTCGTACTTGAATTCAACAGTAGTGGAATTTTGTGCTCTACAATGTCAATATACAGCCGTAGTTTGATTCAAACTAGCTGGAAAGAAGTGATAATGGCATATCAGATTGCCTGACAATATAACTCACTCTGTAAACTGTTTTAAGACAATTCGTGTCTTTCTACTGTGTTGCGCAGACCATCCCTACACTTTGCATGCCTTCAATGCAGCATTGTGAAATATCCGTCAACTCTTAATAATGGCCATCCTTTGTTACTAGTATATGTGCTTCGATGAAGGTCTCCGAGTGTTTGGTTATACCATTCATAAGACTGATAACTTCAATAAAGCGTATTGCTTGTCGGTGGTTCAATATGTTGGTTTCACCTGATTTTACTTTTAGGATGTGTCTTATCGTTTCACTGGGAGAAGTGGAGATCGTCCTATTTACTGTTTTAATTCTGAACTATTTTTTCCAGGCTGGTTGATATGGTCCATAAGGAGTTATCATTAGCTGATCAATACTCTAAAATGAAGGTGCGAAGCTCTAGAACCTTCTCAAGAAAGCTGACTAACTCTCTTTGGGCTAGTATGTGAGCATGTCTGATAGACTGATACAACTTCCCTGGGTTTTAACATCTTTTTTACTTATCTGAGATTTTCTTCTAATGCTTCCGGTGAACAATTACCTAATTTACTGGGGTGTTATCCAAGGATATGGTGCAGAAACATCTTGCTGCAGGGACTAAAATGCTTCATGTATTTATACAGCATACAATATACTGTATTTTCCATCATTAAAAAATGAAGTCTATAGTGCTTGAACCATAACTATGATTTAGCTCATTATTATTATTACAAAGCTAGCTGCTAAGATGGCGATTATGACTGTTGCCTCAGCTTCTACTCATGGAGAGTAAGTTCAGGACTTAGAAGATGATTGGAACTTTTTCATCAATTGTGCATAAAATATACTATGATTGCAAGTCTAAGGAAATATATCATTTAACATGAGACTGAACATGTGAGATGAAGTTTCTTCATACCTCAAAATTGATCACTTGTCTTTTGTCTGTGCATTCATCCATATCGATATTATGTCTACCATTTTTATTTTTATCCCAAACGTCTTGGATGTTAATTTTTTTCATGAGCATTCTGTTAAGCAATATGCTGATGCAGTAACCTGTTGCTTGAGAATTTCAGATTCCCGTTAGCACCGTGAGGAAGCTCCTTTCAGCACTGCCCCCTTCTGAGTCCAGTAATTTCCGTGTCGATTTTCGCTCAGATCATGTTCATTATCTCAATAACTTGGAGGTGGATGTGATGTATAAACGTTGGCGGAGCAATTTGAATGAGGTACCGTGTTCCTCTGATCTTTGGGCTGTGCTTTTCGGGATCATCTTCATTAGCTTTTCATTTTTTAACTGTTTGCATCTTTCTGTTTTAGATCTTGATGCCAGTCTTCCCCGGACAATTGCGTTACATCCGGAAGAACCTCTTCCATGCAGTTTATGTTTTGGACCCCGCTTCCATTTGTGGGCTGGAGGCAAGCTCTATCATCTTGTAACTGAAACAAAATGTTTTTGTGCTCATTTGTGTTTGAATTGGTTTTGTGCTATTTTCACCCAATCAAAGGCGATTTGTGGGTTAATAGTTTTTCTAAAATTTGCAGACAATTGACACAATTGTTTCATTGTTTGAGAATCATATTCCAATGAGATTTGGTGTGATATTGTACTCTGCAAAGTTAATTGAGGAGATCGAGAGTGGTGGTGAACTTCCCCTTTCTTATAGGGAGAAAGATAGTCCAAGTCAGGAAGACCTCTCCAGTTTGGTAACTACTCGAATCTTTTCCTAATAAATAGTAAATGATTGAATAAGATGATTTGTACTTAAACTCATTTTTTTGCTCTTGGTATAAGCCGGGTAACTCAATGTTTACAAGTAATTACTAGTTTCTTTTGCATGACGTATGGTAGAGTGGAAAGAAAATGGTTTCAGATTAACATGGGAGTCAGGTTACAATTACTAGATTTCTATGTCTAATTTTGCCCTACCTATAGCGCAGAAGTACTAGGAGAGTGTTTATTTTGATCAATTACTTATTAGTGTATATAGCCATGTAAAACAAACATGATTTCTATGCCTTTTCCATCACCCCTTTTTTTTTTACGTATCATAGTTAGTGTGGGTTGTTTTTAGTTGCTCACCGATAGTCTTAGTAGCACGCATGTCCCTTCATATTCTTAGATTTTTATTACGTTATGTGGTTTTGTTCGCCTCAGGTATTGTATTCTCTGTTGCTATGTTGCTATTATCTGGTAGTACTTATTTTATCTCTCCCTTTTTCTTTTCTCTTCCCTCTTTCTCCCTTTCTTGCTTTCCTCTTCTTCTTATTACCCTTCCTGAGCCGAGGGTCTATTGGAAACAACCTCTCTACCTGTTAGGTAGGGGTAAGGTCTGCGTACAGACTACCTCCCCAGACCCCACCTGGTGGGAATTTGTTGTTGTTGTTGTATAGTTGGTATGCCGGTTTTTGCAATTTTTTTCCTGCAACATACTTCTATAAGGCGCTTGTCATATGCAACAACAACTACAATAAACCCGGTGAATTCTCACTAGTGGGGTATGGGGAGGGTAGTGTACGCAGACCTTACCCCTACTCCTGGGAGGGCAGAGAGGTTGTTTCTGATAGACCCTCGGCTTAAGAAAAAAACGAAAAGAAGTAGTCGCAACAAGCAGTAACAACAACAAGATATTACGAAAATCGAAGCGAAAGATAGCACAAACAGTGGGTAGTAATAGCAATCTAAGAATAAAGAAATGCGAAGAATAAAGAGATGTCATATGAACTTAGTATATTCTATGACATGCTATGTTATTGGTATCATGCAATTAAAATCACAACCGGCTAGCCACTTATAGATGTATATTTAATTCGACCCTATTTGGATCTTACTCTAATAGCTTAGATTAAATTACATGCATACATCTAGTTTTTCCTTTTTGGTAGGTAAATAGCAATGCATGCATCAAGATGTTGAGACTTCTTATTACAAGCAGGAGAAACACTTTTCACTCATTCACATATTTGAGGATTTCAGTTGGAATAGGAAATTACCACTCATTCACATATTTGAGGATTTCAGTTGGAATAGGAAATGTTCGATACGAAATGATTCGGGTCCATAACCATGTATTCAGATGTACTTACCTATGAGGATTTGACCCTGTTTCTGAGATGGCAAATTCTTCTTTGTTGAAAACTCAAATTGATTATCCATGTTGCTTTTCCTTGAGCCATTGATGTGACGTAATAGCTGTAAATGCAAATTATCTTACTTCTGCTTGTTCCAGCTTTTATTTAAACATCTCTGTCTACTTTGATATAGATAATGAATCAAGATTTTTGCTGTTTCATATCCACAATCTGTTATTCTTGAGTATTCATGCATGGTGTGTTGCTTAGAGGCAACCACTCCGTAACGTTAGCCTTTGACGATATTGTTACTTTCTTTTAGAACGTAACATAATTTATTAAAAGAGCTCTTGTAACTGACCCTATTTTGGTTCCATTAAGTTTAACATTTTATTTCCAGGGAAGTTCCAATTTTTGTTCGTGATGCATGTGAACTGTTTCGTGATAAATGTGAACTGTTGAAAACTGTAAATAACTGTAATGTTTCTTTGCAGATTATTCGTCTTTTCATCTACATCAAGGAAAACCAAGGAATTGCAACAGCTTTCCAGTTCTTGAGCAATGTATGATTTTAACACTTTCAGTTGTTTACAATGCCTGTAAAAGAATGTTAGCTTGCAGGGATGCCAAATGTGTGATTACCATGTTAGTATGTGGATAGCTGTGTCTGAAGGTTAAAAACTTGATGCATAAAGGAGTCTGTTTAAAAAGCCCAAAAAAGAAAAATTGTTTGCCCTCTGAGAGGAGCCATATTGTATTAGCTAGAATTTCCAAGTACTCCCTCTGTTTCAATATTCACGAGGCATAATTTGAATGGACACAGAGTTAAGAAACTTTTAGAACTTCTAATCTTAAACAAGCCATGAGATTTATGTGATTATAAAAGCATACTATTAAGGGTGAAATGGGAAGTTTAAAGTTAAATTGCTATCAAGTATAGAAATCTGCCATTCTTTTTGGGAAGGACTAATAACGGTAGTGCCACATAAAATAGACTGAGGGAGTACTATTTCTAATCTGCCATGTAATTCTGCATGTTCCTGATCTCTGTGTTTCCAGATCTAATATTTAGTGTTCTGTGAAATCCGTTGCTGGTGCCCTCGTTTTTGAAGGAAAAAAGTATATATACTTATCAAAGTGATTAAATTTTACTTTAACATGACCTGCCATAGCTTTGGGTCATGTTGAGCTGTGAACCTAATCAGTTCCATTCCATTGCTTCTCACACCTCATAGGTGTTTTACTCTAGTCAGTCATATTAATCTTTTTCTCTTTTCACCATTCGTTTACGTGTAGATGATTGGTTGTCTTTTGTAGAGACCCATATTTTGTACGTGTTCTCTACTTTTTGTTATACTTCTCGTACATGGAGCTTTCCCCACAACATTGCTCTCCTACTAAACTGCCTTTGCTAGTGTAAATTTGAAAACAATTACATCTAGAGTATCTCTGATGGGGTGTAAATTCGAGGAGTAATGGTGGCTAGCTATTTTTATATTTCCTGTTGATGCTTTGTTCTTCTGAAGAATGGTGGTGGGTCATTACAAATATACACAGTTAATATTTTTGCCTGTCACTGTGGTAGTGTTGTGGTTTATTACAAATATACACAGTTAATAATTTTTACCTAGAAATGTAGATAAACAAATTGCGAATCGAGTCAGCTGCTGACGATCCTCTTGAAGTACACCATGTTGAAGCGGCATTTGTGGAAACACTGCTGTAAGTTCATTTTTCAAACATCCAGTTATATGTTTCTGCTTGTTCATGAGAGCTACATGCATTACAAGGGCTTTTCATTCTTCTTTGTTGGAGCTGATGGATTGTCTCTTTCTTGATTTGTGTTCCAAAACATTTACAGCTAGTGTCTTTTTGTAGACCTCAGGCCAAAACTCCACCTCAAGATACTTTACTGAAACTGGAGAAAGAACATACTTTCAAAGAACTCTCCGAGGAAAGCTCTCTGTTTGTATTTAAGCTAGGGTTGGCTAAGAGGCGTTGTTGCCTCTTATTCAATGGGCTTGTCCATGACCCTACTGAGGTATTACCCTATTTATGATCACAGAGTCAAAATATTGCAAAGAAAAGCATGGAATCTGAGATTTTAACTTTAAGTTTGCATCTCTACTAGTAGTTGTGCAACCAATTTGCCAAGTACGTAACTGGTCTCAATATTTGGTGCTTTTACTCTTTCCTGAATTTTGGTTGATTGAGAAGGGGGAAGGAAAAATATCCTGCACAAGTATGACATAATTCTAGGAACTTGATTATGTTGGGTTGTTAAATAGTCCTATATTCAGATTTTCTGAGTAATGTCATTGTCTCATGAACCGGCCTCTTTTCCATGTGCTTTGGTTGCTCTAAGAAAGATACGTTTCCTATAATATGGAATTTGCTTTTGGAAAAAGGTTTAGGGAATGAGAGTTTTTTCTTTGGAGACCTGATATACGTAATTGGCAGCTCATGTGATTTTGTAACTAATTTTTCTTGTTACTGAACTTTAAAGCTATCTTAACTATATCAGGTAGAAATATTCATTCCTATGGCGTTTGTTATCTGTCATTGAAATTTATTTTTTGGAGGGGGAAAACATCCTATAGCATGATATAATATGCCTGGAACTGCTACTGGCAGGATGCTCTTATGAATGCAATGAACGACGAGCTTCCTAGAATACAGGAACAAGTTTATTTTGGGCACATAAACTCTCACACAGACATCCTGGAAAAGTTCCAATCAGAGAGTGGCGTGCAGCGCTATAACCCACAGGTACAGTTCTTTATCTTCTCTAAATATGTTGTATTGACTTTAATGTTTAGTGCTTGAAATAATTGATTTCATTGCTGTCCCTTTGTTGACTTAGATTATAGCTGAAGGGAAAGTCAAACCAAGATTCATATCGCTTTCTGCTATAATTCTAGCAGAGGACTCATTTCTTAATGATGTCAGCTACTTGCATTCTACAGAAAGTAAGCTATACTCGGCCTAACACTATTATTTTTTATGGAACATGTTTGAGTATGTTTGTGATTTGTGTTTCCATAATTTCTTCCAGCAATAGATGATTTGAAGCCAGTGACTCATCTTCTTGCTGTCAATATGGCTTCAAAGAAAGGGATGAGATTGCTTCGTGAAGGAATACATTATCTGGTAGTTCTCCTTCTCTTCTCTTATTTTTAATAAAGATTTTGTGGCATTAGTATTCATTCGTCATCATTTATCGCTTATATATACTTTTCTGTTATGGGACTTAAGTGCTTGGTTTCTTCTGCAGATGGCAGGCACAACAACTGGACGCTTGGGAGTGCTGTTTAACTCCGTTCTAGATCCTCATTCCCCGAGTTCTCTTTTCATGAAAGTTTTTCAAATCACAGCCTCATCATACAGGTCTCTACTGATTCTTTTGAGATGATTTCTTTAGGCACTGTTTCTTTTCTAAATTGCTTCATTAAACTGCACTTCTTCTCTTTCCTCATCTTGCTTTATAATGATGACTTGCAGTCACAAGAAAGGCGTTCTGGAGTTCCTGGACCAAATTTGCTCGTTTTACGAACATGATTATATTCATGCATCTTCTGCGGGTACTGAAAGCAGCGAGGCATTTTTGGATAAGGTCTTTGAACTGGCTAATTCAAATGGATTGTCCTCAAAAGCACTCAAGTCTGCTCTTTCTGGACTTTCTGACGAGAAGTTGAGGATGCACTTGAACAAGGTACCTGACTGTTCCTGCCTTTAGCTAGTCTGTTCAACAATGCATTCATGGCCTTGAATTTTAAATTTTAATCAGGTGTCCAATATGTGGGACTGGCCAATATATGGGAGCAAATTCCATGCGATAGAAGTTGCAAATGCTTAGGATGTCAATTTATATCTTCTATTTCTGATAGTATCTTAGCTATGCTTAGTGAAATTCTTGGAAACATTTGATAGTAATTTTGTAGACAACATAGCAGAGTTCTGCTTTGACCCACTTCATGGCTTAGCTGTGTCAATAGCTAAACCCTTCTATCAATCAGAATGCTTAAGTTTACCAGTGAAACGAACATTTATCATTAGAACCCAGTTTCTCAGATGAATGAACAAAATTCCCTACTGAATTGGTGAACTCTATGGTCAAGGTGTTCAGAGAGACTCCAATTTTGCCAATATGAACTCTTTTTTCCGGTAAGGTGCTATGGGGCTAGGTATTGATGAGATGCATGCTTGGCGAGTAGGTTCTCCACTTATCTTTTATTTTCAATACGTTTGCAGGTGGGAACGTTTTTGTTTGGACAAGTTGGCCTGGAATATGGTGCCAATGCAGTTATTACAAATGGGAGAGTAAGTTTGACTTCTGTCAATTGCATTTAATTTGAAATGCTGATTTCTTATTGAAAATATTGTCCTCCAATACTATTTTGATTTTGAGATCTCACCCTCATGTTTTTCTGAGTACTGGGGTGCTTTGAAGAGACATTGTTTAATCCGTTTTTGATGAGCATTATATTATTCTTTGGTTACATAATGTTCTTTGACCTATTTGATAGGTGATTGGCCTGGTTGACGACACAACATTCTTGAGCCATGATTTGCTACTTTTGGAGTCTCTGGAATTTAAGCAAAGAATAAAGCATGTAGTCGAAGTCATAGAAGAAGTAAAGTGGGAGGAGATCGACCCTGATATGCTAACAAGGTTTGTGCTCTTTTGCTCTTCAATGTGCTCTCTTCTCGCTTCTCAAATGCTGATTGTGAACACCTGCTTACTGCTTTTAAAGAAAGCATGAAAAGTGATTTTTCGAGCTTGATACCCCTTTTTCCTTCCATGAAACAAGCTGCTCTTCCCTTCATAAATAAGCTGCTTTTGTTACATATCTACACTATGTATGATCCTATTCTATGGAGCTAACAGATATGAATATTATCTTCAACTTCTGCAAATATATGCTTCAAAAGCAGGTTCCCTGAAGTCAGATGATGGCATCGCAATCAACCACTGTTATTGAGTTAATGCGCAGTCTGTTATCCCAGCATTGCTGTCTTTTAATGCTACCACATATTCCTGTTGCTGCTTTCTAGAAACTGGGCCATCTTTGTCGATTTATACATGACAGGATATTACTGTTTCTGTAGAGACCTACTCATGTATCTATTCTCCATTACCCTTCTTAATGACTTTGTCCTTTGGGTCATATTAGCACAATTGGTTTTTCCATCTAAAGATTTCTTCTCATCGACTGTTAGATTGGTATTATTCCACTGGGTGAGAATTTTCATGAACCATTGTGGTACTTCCGCTTAATTTGCTTTTAAGTTTTGATGAAGTGCTTGGCCAACTACCAGCATAAGAAGTAATCCAAACCTTTGGTTTCTTGGAATATTTTCTGGTCTTTATTATATTTTCTGCTTCTGTTATGAACCTAGTTACTATCTTTCAACAATTTAAGCTAATGGGGTGCTTTAGTTATTTCTTCAATTTCAGGTTTTCCAAACTATTTTTCTTCACTGTGCTAAAAAATGTTGTGATTTTTCACATTGTAGTAAATTCATCAGTGACATTGTCATGTCCGTCTCATCTTCAATTTCTATGAGGGATCGGAGTTCTGAAGGTGCTCGCTTTGAACTTCTGTCTGCAAAATACAGGTAACACATTTCAAAATTCATAATTTTGTGAACGCACATTTGATTGATGATTTGGATCAATCTTTTTCACTTAAAGAGTTATTTATAAGGGATTGTTTATGTGTTTGACAATGCTGTCATAGATTAGGCTCTCACTTATTACTTATAATATATGTTAATAAGGATATGTATATAAAGGAAACAGAATACACCAAAAGCGTGTATGGATAAATACATAGAAGAAAGCAAAAAGGTATCCTTGAAGAGACTACAGGTCAGATAAAAAGAGTTAGTGCTAAGCTCTTTAATCCCTATATTGGACTACTGTTCTAAAAGAACAAGGCCACTAGGTCAGTTTACTTGTCATAGGATAGGCATGGCCTTAAGCCCCATGAGTTTTTTGTTTAGTTGTTGAAAGATTCTTGGTTGTCAAGAGAATCATTACGAATGTTTTTTTAAAATATTTGTAGTTATGATGTCATAATAATAAAGAATTCCAAATCAAGGTTATTAAAAGTCATTGGCTTTGTTGCTTAAAGCGAGAAGCAATGCGAAGCGAGGGTTTGTCTTTTTTTTTTTTTTTTGTGGGCGTTATTCTAGCTCATTCAAGTGATTCAGTAATTCCTTTTCTATGTGCTGCAAAGATTACTTTTTCTCGCTCTGCAATTATCAGTCCTTTTCGAGGGCAGAATTATGATAGCACTTTTTTGATAACGTAAATAATATTTTTAATAAGGGACATCCCGTATACAAACAAATGTACTAAAAATAGAGAACCTACACATTTATGGCACCACTTCCTTTCAAAAAATTGTGCACTATTCCGGCTGATGTGTACTATTCCGCTGATTTCCACAAATATTTTTTCAATTTAAGTATTAAGTATTCTTATTTTTTTAAAGAAAAATTCAACTCAATATTGACCAGGTGTCTGCTTAGTATTTCTTATTTTTAGGATAAGCAAACCAAGATGTGTTCTCCCACCTTGAGTTTGGGAGGGAGTGTAGAAAGTCAGAAAAAGTTATTAAGAATTTTTTAGAATAGTATCATAATAATTAGTAATATCGAGAATTGAGAAAGATCCTCTATTACATGCAACTCAAATCTCTTATATAAGGAGTCTTATTGTATGTACTTGACTCTAAATTCAATATGAGTTTTCTTTCTCACGTTTTCTCTTTTTACATTGCTATTCTAAAACAAAATGATATGAAAAATTAAACAAAATGCATTAAACATCGTATATAATTCAAAAATAGAAACTTAAAAATTAAAATAAACTATTTAAAACATAATAACATATGGGCATAAAAATTCTGGGCAGCTAAAGGTTAAATACACGCAGACCAAAAAGAGATAATAACACAGCCAGTATATTAGAGGTTCAACTCGTGGATATCATATATTTGGTTGTGGTTAAAACCAAAATTTTTTTTGGACAGAATCCCATAAAATATGCTGAATTGAATGAGCCGAAAAATATATTTCTTCAACGTGGACAAGCAGATAATATATTTGGCAAAGTTGTGAACTTACAAGATAGTCTATCCCATTTTAAAAATAAGGATGAAAGGAAAACAAAATATTCAAAACAGCACTAACATTTCATTTTCTTCACATTGAATGGAACTAATTGAATCCATTCGCATGAGATTTGAGTAATCCAAGTTAATCAGTTTTAACTTCCAAACCTCTCTACACAGACCCCTCCCTCCAAAAAAAAAAAAAAAAAAGGAGAGGAAAAAGAAACAAAGAAAAAAGAGAACACTATTCGGCACCTTTGACGGCGTGAAAAGAAAGATATTAAGTCATTTGGCCTTATTCAACTTTAGAAAATTGAGACAAGATTGTACTACTAAAAAGCAGAAACTTTGCAGGCAATTCACGTTGAAATTAAAGCAATATGGTCGGTATATTTTTGACCTTAAATTTAGGAGAGTATATTGGACTCAAGTTGCACTCTCCATGGCTATGATCATCTACTGGTTTACATTATAACTTTAAATAAATTACTGCATTTTCGCTAACACTTTGACCTCTATTTTAACTACACGTAGGTGATATTGTTGGTCAAGACACTGAGAGCCTCATAAATTTGACAGCCAACATTAGATACACAAAGAAAACATTTTCTGAAAGTTATTTCCAAATGCTTAAAGAAAGTGTAAGAAATAAAATGTTCCAGGGCACATAGGGCAAACAACCAAAGCCAGAAAGCCATTTGAGACTTTTGCTGTTCATGGTCACTCTAGAGCTTTTAGCCGTGAGATGAGTCCCAGCTTTGCCTTTTAAAACATAAGATTACAAGGACATATGAATTCGATAGCAGCCTTTCATTGTGGTGGTTTACGTTATATGTTTCTCGAAATTTGAAATCATAGGAAGCGACAAGGTTGGTTAAAGATTTAAAGTAGGGGCTGGAAGAAACAGAAACTCTAAGCAGAAAGATAGTCTTCTGCTTGATTTTAAAAAAAAAGGATGTACTCCATATCTCTGGATATGTTGATAAACTTCTGTGAAGAAATACCTAGCACTGCTCAAGTAGGTACGCCTTAGGCTATTCTATTGTCTCACTAACCAAAGATGCTGCACCAACTGTCATGTAACACCAGTTTCTTTAGTTTTCTCTCGTTTTTTGGGGTTTGAGAAGGAGATGACTGGACTCTCATTGTTTTGTCTTGCATACGGTTCTTGCTTAAGGGTTTATAAGATATGAAGCTAGAGTCTACATAAAACTTTCTTGATGTGCAATGTGCTCGAAGTTCAGTCATGTTGTAAACATACATCTATAAGTAGAAGATGCTTTATCAAACAACAATGCTCTGCATGTAAATCAGCCATCAACTTTATGCTGTGAACTAGATTTTCGCTGATTTGACTTTTCTTGATTTTGGAATTTCCATTGTACTGAAAGCAATTAATGTGTTTGTGGCAGTGCTGTTGTTTTAGAAAATGAAAGTTCCAGCATTCATATTGATGCTGTCATCGATCCCTTGAGCTCATCTGGTCAAAAGTTGTCTTCTCTTCTTCGGCTTTTGTCAAAGTCCATTCGGCCAAGCATGAGGCTTGTACTTAACCCAATGGTGAGTTGATCTCTGTAAGTAGTATATGACAACCATGAAAATGATCACTACTTTTTTTCCATAATTGGGGACTGGCTGTGGAACTGCCTCTGTATTGTGTTCTGCAGTGGTAAAGGTGATTTGCAGATATCACTTAGTGAGAGTCGTGGGCAGGCCTAATGGGGCTTTTAGGGTTTCAAGACAGGCTTGTCCTTGGGCTTCGTCACATGAAAGATGCATGGCCTCGGTGAAGAAGGAAAATTAGCCAACATCAGTGCGAGGTTTTATAATCATGTGATTGGCACAAGATAGAACGAATGATAGGATTCAAAATCGACAAACAATTTAGGAACCATTTCAGCAATTTATTAATTGTAAGCTTTTGCCGTGTAATTATATCGAGCAGAGGTTGAAAGGAAAGAAAGTCAGATACATTCCCCTTGCTAGTGATTGGAGATGAAACCTAATTTGAAACAGCTGAAGCTTAAGCAGTTAAATTTTGAAGTGTCAGAAATGGCTGAACTTAGAAGATAGTGTTTCAAAAATTTTCATGTCCCTTTTGTTATTAGGATGCTCCAAATATGAGATGTTAATACTGACTATCTTGCTCTTGTTCATTTAGCAGGCTAAACAGATTGTACAAATTTCTACTTTAGCTTTTAACATACGATTTGCATTTTCTGTCTCCCAAATATCTGCATGTCCTAAGGTATATTGCCTCTGTATTAATAATATGGAACATCCTCAATGTGTGCATGTCCTATGGTATATTGCCTCTTTATTAATCATATGAAACACCTCAAAGTAAAGGCTTTGTCAGTAAACCTCAGGCTTAAGAAATTAGCATTATCTTTTTACTTGCAGAGCTCACTGGTTGATCTCCCGTTGAAGAACTACTACAGATATGTTATACCAACATTGGTATGCCAGTCATTCCTTTTTTTTGTTGTTGATAAATTAAGCCCTTTAGACATATCATGCTCTCCATCTCATTTTGCTAATTTTGCAGGATGACTTTAGTAGTACAGATTACACCATTTATGGTCCCAAAGCATTTTTCGCTAATATGCCACCTTCTAAGACGCTGACTATGAATCTTGATGTTCCCGAGCCTTGGCTTGTTGAGCCTGTTGTTGCCATGTAAGTATTTAAAAGAATTGTGGAGCTAATTACCATACATATGGCAGGCCACCTAGTCATGTCTAATATTTGCATAAACGTGCAGCCATGACCTAGATAATATATTGCTTGAAAACCTAGGAGAGACTAGGACACTGCAAGCAGTGTATGAACTAGAAGCACTTGTCCTAACAGGTACTTGATTCTCCTCCATTTGATGTGATCGCTTTAGTAACCTGAAATATTGACTAGAGAAGAATAATGTCATGGTTCCGCTGCGAGTGAGTTAATTTCTCTAGTTTCTAAACCATTTGACCAGGTCACTGCTCCGAGAAGGATCATGAGCCTCCTCGAGGCCTTCAGCTGATCCTTGGCACTAAGAGTACACCGCACTTGGTTGACACACTTGTCATGGCCAATTTGGGTTATTGGCAAATGAAAGCGTTTCCTGGAGTTTGGTACCTGCAGCTTGCTCCAGGGAGAAGCTCAGAGCTTTATGCTTTGAAGGAAGATGGTGATGGTGGTCAAGAGACAACTTTGTCAAAACGGATCACTATAGATGATTTGCGTGGTAAACTTGTTCACATGGAGGTGATGAAAAAAAAGGGCAAGGAACATGAGAAACTCTTGGTTTCTGCTGACGACAATAGCTATTCACAAGAGAAGAAAAAGGTGATAAGTTCCCTTTCTTTTATATTGTAAAACATTTCCCTTGACAGAAAAATTTATTATGTATCTGTAACAATGTTATCAAAGGCGCGCTTAAGCCCTGAAGCGAGGCTCAAAACATGTTGAGCGCTTCGTCTTTGCTTAGTAGGCGCTTCAATGTTGTCATCAAGGCTCTAAGGCATACTTTTCCTTGCCAATGAGCGTTATCCTGAAGAGGCGACACTAAACAATTGATATTTCGCTTTATCATAAATTTTCTTCAATTTCTTTGTCCATATATTTGGTATTCATGCTTATAGATATTTGTCTTGGACTACACATACATATTTATAGTTTTTCTCCTTTTGCGCATTTCTTCATTAAAGCCCACGCTTTATTTGCGCTTTGCGCTTAAAGCCCCAACATACCTTAGAGCTTTTTTGCGCTTTTCGCCTTTGATAACATTGATCTGTAACTCTGAAACAATATGCCGCTGGAATACTAATTTTCTTGTATGCAGGGAAACCAGGACAGTTGGAATTCTAATATTCTTAAATGGGCTTCTGGATTTATCGGTGGTGGTGACCAGTCAAAGAAGAGTAAAAGCACTCCAGTGGTAATTCCTCAAGTTTCCCTCATCAAATATAAGTAATCTAAAGGAAGAGAACCATGATGGCTAAGCAGTTTTCTATTCCTTGTCAAGAAGCAGGTAACCAGTGGTCGTCATGGGAAGACGATTAACATATTCTCTGTTGCTTCCGGACACTTGTGAGTTTTCTGTTTTGGATTCATCTTTTTTCTTCCCTGTATTTATATGGCCCTTATGTGGCCCCAATTTCCTTTTGTGTAGTATGATGTTCACTCCCTGGCCCATCCCCTTCCTTTTGTCTCTTCTAATTCTTATGTTTTTTTTTTCTAAGAAGAAAAAGAACCGAAGAAAGAAACAAAATCTTATTGCCATTGTTAATGAATCCTCATATTTTTTTACTTCTAATGTCATCTTATATGTCTATTCTTTTACAAGGATCTTACATGTCTATTCTTCTAATAATATATTTGGGTAGTTATATAGTTCTGGTCACACTTATCTTTTAGTTGTTAAAAAGATGAAGGTTTAGGTCAGACTTGAATATGCTCGCCCTACTTCTATGCTTCTTTTGTAGCATATTTTTCCTTGCCTAACAGCCTTAAGATGTACTCTGCAGATATGAACGCTTCCTAAAAATTATGATACTAAGTGTTCTGAAGAATACTCAACGGCCAGTGAAGTTCTGGTTTATAAAAAATTATCTCTCTCCTCAGTTCAAGGTTCTCTAACTTGTGATTTTCACCTTTAATTCTTTCTAGCAGGTTGTTTTAATGTATAAATTTCAGATGTTGTACTTATGAGATATTTTGTTCTTTTAGGATGTAATTCCGCATATGGCTCGGGAATATGGTTTTGACTATGAATTAATTACATACAAATGGCCTACATGGCTGCACAAACAAAAGGAGAAACAGAGAATCATTTGGGCATACAAAATTCTATTTCTTGATGTCATCTTCCCCCTGGCGTTGGAGAAGGTATTAAACTTTTTATTCTCTCTCTTCTTTTAAAAAAAAGAATTCAATAGATTATGCTACTAGATCATGGTTTTTCTTAGTTGTCTCGTTATAGTCAATTGAAGTTCTGTTGCAGGTTATTTTTGTAGATGCAGACCAAATTATCAGAACTGACATGGGAGAACTTTATGACATGGATTTGAAGGGACGGCCCCTTGCATACACACCTTTCTGTGACAACAACAGAGAGATGGATGGATATCGTTTTTGGAAACAAGTATTGGCATTTTGTTCTAATATTTCATCACTTTACTTGCTGGTTTCACTTTTTTGTGCATTTACTGACTCAACTATTCGCTAATGTTCTTTGTATTTATTTAATAGGGCTTCTGGAAGGAACATTTACGAGGAAGACCATATCATATTAGGTACCATTGAATGAAACTGGCATAAATATTACTTGTATTTTTTTGAAAAATTAAACAAGCTTTCCATGATGAATGCAACCTGCAGTGCTTTATATGTTGTTGATTTGCTCAAATTCCGGGAGACTGCTGCTGGAGATAATTTACGAGTGTTTTATGAGACCCTGAGCAAGGATCCAAACAGTCTTTCCAATCTGGATCAGGTGAGTCAAAGCTTTTATGTGCAATCATCGTATCATTCTACACTACTGGCTCATCATAAATTATCTCATTTTTTCTTGTTCCTTACTTTTGAAACAAGCCAATATTGTCTTGACTTTAGGCTGCAAGGTTTCTTTGCATTCTACTAATGCTTTCTGCAAGTGCATGCAATAAAAGTATATATGACTCATGTAATCGGATATCTTTTTATTTTGAATTTGTGCTTCATTTCAGATTGGAGAACTTAAGAAGATATAGAAATCATTATATAGTTCCCTGGAGATAGTTTGACAGTATTATCCTGTTAGACCCGTGGAGGCCCAACATGCCTATTTTCCTCCTCCTGATTCTTTTTTTGGTTGAACGACTTGAAATTAGGAATTCACACACTTCTGTTTTTATACGTGCTCTTACATGTTGATTACAATGGTGATATTCAGGACATATTGTAAGCTAGATGGACAACCAAGCAGACCTGATATAAGTAAAATATCAATGGAAAGTTACACCAATCATACTATGTTAGTGTAAAGTTAGGAATCTGCCCATTTCAGCAAAATTTTAGGCTTTCCTGGCAAATTTCTTTGCTTCTATATTTCAATATGTGGTCGAGACATTCCGACCAGGCTGATGTTTAAGATAATTATATTGCTCTTTATTTATTTATTGTGTGATTACTGACAATTATCCTTGTTGTATATCAGGATCTTCCAAACTACGCTCAGCATACTGTACCCATATTTTCACTCCCACAAGAATGGCTTTGGTGCGAGTCATGGTGTGGTAATGCGACAAAGCCCAAGGCAAAAACAATAGACCTCTGCAATAATCCCATGACAAAGGAACCCAAGCTCCAGGTATGCCTCACCTAGAATGTCTCAACGGCTTCTTATTATCGACAACCTCATGTCTTTTCTTGCACTTTGTCCTTTGTGTGATTTGCTCCACTTTTTCTTGTTATCTTGTAGGGCGCCAAGAGGATAGTGGCAGAGTGGCCAGAACTCGACTATGAAGCAAGACGCTTTACTGCAAAGATCTTGGGCGAAGAGTTTGATCCCCTAGAACAGGCAGCACCTTCTACTGAAACACAACAAACCATTAGTGATACTCCATTAGAAGACTGGGAATCAAAGTCCGAACTGTGAATTTGCAAGGCAAGTTCTCCTGATTCTTTGACACCTTCACATCAGATAGATGTTATCTGGTTACGTTGTGGTGCATCTTAGCTTCAAAGTAGAAGACTAAGAGCAGAGTTTCTTGGAACATCTATTGAGGCAGTGATTCCGAAAAAAATGAGTTAAGATTTAGAAGGATTATGAGGTGCCAAAAGAATACCAACTATTATCGAGGTGTACTTGACATCTCATATGGATAGTTACAGAAGATACTTCATAAGGACATGGTAATATCTCAATTTTTTTCTCTCTCTTCTCACAGGACCATAGGGCAGTTAGGGAAACATACGACTTTTGTTTTTTAAAGCCAGAACATTCTGCAATTTTGATAGATAATATTGAGGTCAACTACATTGCAGTAACTTGAAAGGCATGAGCAGCTAAATAACTCTGAGCCCTCCCCAACCCACCCCGAAAACCCCAACCACAATGTCCGTGGAATCGATAAGTAAAATGGATTTGAACAAACGTTAATTTTGGCTTTTGTAGACAAGTGCTCTAGTGCGAGTGTATCGGGTTGTAATTATCTATGAAACTATCTTTCTGATTATCATTGTTGAATATAAGTACTCCAAGGCCGGCGACCAATAAACTTGATAACAAGAAGACGATAATGCTCTATGGATGCAATACAATACCGAGTGCAATTGGCATCATTTTTCTGTGTTCCAAAAGATGTAAAAAATTCACTACACTCAGGTACTGTATGCTGCAAGGGAGGAGGTTGTTCGAATGAAATAGCTAGCAAATAACCAAGTTATCTATTACCACCTTCCTAATATTGGTGTATTTGGTATGACGGAAATTATTTTTAAAGAAAATATGGTATTTGGTTATATGGAAATATTTTTCATCAAGAGGAGCTTTCCTCGCTTAATGGGTGACATGATACAAGTTATATCCCCCTCTTTTGCTATTGTAAATTTCGTTCATCACGGTCAAAAAGCCTTCGAGTTTATTTTTTTTGTTGGTAAAATTAGGGGTATTATTATTTTTAGCCCGCACCAAAAATTATTTATATTCGATAGCGAAAAGTGTATAAAATTTATATAATTTTTGTATGTAACATATAGAATGTATATATATAAAAAGAATAATATTTTTCGGCTATTATTTTGAGAGCCGCGATACATTGTTATTTTCCTAAAATTACACGTCACTTCAAAGTTAAAACCAATCGATTTATACTAGAGGGTTCCTTCATTTCCTCAGTTTCTACAACTGCCATTTTCCTAATAATGTCTTGACGCCCTACCTAATACGGCTTTTTTATTCTTCAACTTGTCTAAAGAAGAAAAAAGATCCCCTAAAGATGACAATTAATTTGGCGTTTTTTCTTAGCAATAGCCACTTAAATTAAAAGGCCGATGAGTGCATACCAATTTCCCAATCACTAAGCTAACGTCACGCAGCTATTTCTGATCACAAGTTGTGCTCTCTGGACCCCGTCTTTTTCTTTCTTTTTTGCTTAGGAAAAAGATTGGTATGCTCGCTCATTAATCTAGCAATGTTTCTAGTTTGTTTCCATGTTGGTATTTCAGCCATATTGTGTTTGATCAAACAAATTTAATAAAAGTTCATGTAGTTTTTCAAAATTAACTTAAAAACATCTACACCATAATATTTACCATCTACTTTATTTTTTATCAACGATGGAAATTAGTAAATTAATATAGAATCACAAAATCAATGGAGGGGGGAAGAGGAGAGAGGTAAAGGGGAGTTGTGGATTGAGACTGTTCATCAAAATAGACCACAATTAATGCAGCAATTTCTAGAATGATGGGTAATGGGGCCTTAGGATTGTGAAATTGCATCTAATACAATTCTTTCTTGTTATACTTGGCCTTTCTTTTGTATGTCAAAAGAGACAAAATAAAGCGTCAGAGGATGTAGATTTAACACATCCAGGGATCACAATTTTCCACTTCTTTCTATACTTTGCAGTTAATATTGTTTAAATTATATATCGATAATCTTAATTTAATACCTTTTTTATATAAAAAAAAAAGAAGAAGACTTTTTTTAAGCCAGAAGACAGAGGCACATTCAGGTTTTAGAGGCAGTTTGTTTAGAATGAGTATGATCTCATTTTAACCCGTAAAATTTGCCCTAGATCAGCCTCTACCTGCCAGGCCACTCTTTTCTTTTAGGGCTTACTAGGTATGAGGGATAATTAATCTCGGGATTAAATTTGAGATGAGTTTATTTATGTTTGGTTGGGATAAATCGTGGTATAACTTATCCCAGGATTGTAGTATTTTTTTATCCCTATAGGAGAGTGTGATCACTAATCGCAGGATAACTAATTTCGAAATAATTAATCATGGGATAACTTGTTTTGCAGCCAAACGACCCCTTAGGGTCATGACTCTTGTGAGAAATTTATCTCTGTTTATTCCGTATTATGTTCGACATGTGTTTCCCAAAATCTTATTCTAAACATCGTCCTCTTAGTAAACGAAAATAATCGTAAGAGAGTTCTGGAAATAACATGTTATGTTGTCTGTGAATATAAATTGGGGCTAATGAGAATGCCGAGACTTGGCCGAGGGTCTATTAGAAACAACCTTTCTGTTTTCACAAGGTAGGAGTAAGGCCTGCGTACTCATTATACACTACCTTCCTCAGATTCCACTTATGGGAATTCACAGGATTTTTGTTGTTGTTGTTGAGAATGTCGAGACTTGATAGGAGAATATGCTATATTTTGTCCCATTCTGGATTTAAGATTGAATGGTTTATAGAGTATAGTGAGTCATTGTCGAAAAAGGGAGTCAGAAAAAAGAGTCTTAGTCAAACTCATACATCGTGTGTAGTAGACTCTCATTAATATCGTACGTTAATCTGAATGTTTGGTTGTGGTTATATAAGTCACTTGACAATTGGACATAAACCTATAGAACAACAACAAAGTTAAACCAGCAAATTTCTTATTTGTCTAGAACGTGGAAGACAATCGTATAAAAGCCAATTTGCATACTAGAGATACCATGCAATATATTGTTGACAACAACATATCGAAATTGGAAGACCAATTGCACACTATGTGTGTTTTAGAAGTAAATATAAAGCCAAAATGATAAATCTAATCTTTTTGGCCAAATAGCTAATAAAACGCCTACTCTATGGACCCCCCCCACCCCCCCCCCAACCCCACCACCACAAAATAAGAAAAAAAAGAACAAAAAAAAATCTATTTCCTTATATACGGGAACTATTTTTAAATTTAAGTCTAGAACATCTGTTTAAATCATCTTATTAACATATTAAGACTACCATTTACGGGAACTTCATTATTTTATAGTAGCCAACGAAAAGGTCTATTAAATTAAATCAATATACCTGGTTAAAGCAAAAGAAAATGTTAAGCTCGCAGTGAAATGTCCATGCATTTAATTGATCTAGTTAATGGCTGTTACAGTCAAGGTATAATTTAACTTAGCTTGTTATAAATAATAGATCAGTTATTATTGATCAAATCTAGAGCAAGTTCACTGATCAGAGGAAGAAGACGATGGAAAACAGAGAGAATAATGAGCAGAAGAAAATGAGCTGCTTTTCATTGAATTGATCCGAGTACAAACACAATGTATAGCTCATAATATAACTACCACTAACTGCTACTGCTGCTTTAACTTAACAGCTATGTACAACTGTCACTACTACTAACTAACTGACTACTAACTTCCTAACTAACAACTTTTACTCTTCAACACCCTCCCTCAAGCTGATGGTTGAAATATATTTTTCAACCCTAGCTTGGATACAAGATAGTCATGTTGTAGCTTCCCTAAGCTTTTAGTCAGAAGATCAGCCTGCTACTCTTTGGTAGACACATCATTTGTTTTGACCATTCCTTGAACTATTTTCTCCCGGACAAAATGACAATCAATGTCGATGTGTTTTGTCCTTTCATGGAATATAGGATTGACTGCAATCTGAATGGCTGCTTTGCTGTCACAGTAGAGATCTATAGGCCACTGCGCAGTTACTCCTAATTCCTTAAACAGACAAGTCAGCCAGGTTAGTTCTGTAACAGTTGAAGCCATGCTTCTAAACTCTGCTTCAGCTGAACTTCTAGCAATAGTGTCTTGCTTCTTAGATTTCCAGGACACTAGAGCACTGCCAAACTTCACTAGATAGCCAGTAACAGACCTCCTAGTTTGTAGACATCCTCCCTAGTCTGAGTCACAGAAAGCTTGTAGTTTGTCTGATCCTTGAGCTGGCATTAGCAGGCCAAGTCCAGGTGCATCTTTAATATACCTTACTACCCTTAGAGAAGCTTCCATGTGTGAGTGCTTGGACTTGTGCATAAACTGACTAAGCACTTGCACTACAAAGGCAATATCAACTCTAGTCATTGTCAAATACAGTAGTCTACCAACAAGCCTTTGGTATGAGCCTGCATCAGTGAGTAACTTGTCCTCAGTAGCTTCATTATTTTTGACAAATGAATCATATTCAGTAGATGTCAACTTCACATTAGTTTCCAGTAGTGCACCAACAGGCTTAGCACCTCCAAGTCCCATTTCTGCAATTAGTTCTGGAGCATACTTTCTTTGACTTATGACAATCCCTTTGTCAGCTCTAGCAAATTCTATGCCAAGGAAGAACTTAAGCTCTCCCAAGTCATTCATTTTGAACTTCAGCTTCAGGTCATTTCTTGTCTTCAGAATCAACTTATTACAGCTTCCAGTTACAAAGAGATCATCTGCATAGAGTAACACCACAACCAACTCATTATGTATGTGCTTTATGAACAAGGAATAGTCAAAATGACTTTAAGTAAAGACTAGTTGTAGTAGTGCATCCGTCAGCTTCTTATTCCATTATCTTGGAGCCTGCTTAAGTCCATATAGAGACTTATGTAGTTTGCAGACTCTATGATACCCTCCCTGGCTAGCAACCCCTAAGGGATATCCATATAGACCTCTTCTAGAAGATCTCCTTGTAGAAATGCATTGTGTACATCCATTTGAAATATAGGCCAGTGTTTAGAAGCAGCAACATCAACCACAGACCTAACAGTCACCATTTAGTAAGCTCTTCTCCACGGCGTATTTTGACTCTTACCTTCGCTTCTTTCATTCGCTTTCTTGTTTTTGGCTCAAGTAGTAGGTCCTTCGACCCTCAAAGCAATACGGTATGCTCCATCTATGCTGTCCAGAAAAGACAAATGCAATTCAAAAAGTCAGCTCGAATATTGCCTTTTGTCTTCCTCTTTCACTCTACATCGTAGAGACAATAGGTGTGTCTGAGTTGCAGTCTTATGTATGTAAGAGGGCTAAGCATATTCTAAAGTAATATTCCTATAATGAGAGTCATTGTAGTGTACTATTTGAGTTAGTTCACTCTTTGCCACAGGTGAAAATGTTTCAGCTAATCTAGGCCTTCTTGTTGACTGTACCCCTTAGCCACAAGTCTGGCTCTACTGCTCCTGAGGTTGTGTACTTGACCTTGAACACCCATTTACAACCAATTGGAACCTTGCCAGCAGGTAGATCAACAATACTCCATGTCTTATTTTTCTCTAAGGCTGCAATCTCAGATTTCATAACTGCAATCCAGTTGGTATTTTTGACTGGTTCAAGATAAGTTTTAGGTTCCTCAATAGAAGAGTATGCAGCTGGGGAAGTACTGAATGAAGCAGAGATATGGTCATAGCTCACATAGTTGGACATAGGATAACAATAATAGACACTCCCTTTGCCTTGAGTAATATAGTCTTTCAGCCAAATAGGTGGCCTGCTGGCTCTGACTGACTTTTTTCCTGTGTCTGGTGCAGGCTGTGTGGGAGCATTGTGCACAACTCCATTGGTTATTGCCTCCATAGAAGCAACTGGTGAACTTCATCAGAAGGAACATGCATATCTGAGGGTGCAATAATCTCTGCATTGGTTGCTATGGTAGGAGATGTAGCTGGATTAGGGATATCTGCCCTGTACTCTGGACTAGAAAGAGTAGAAAAGTCTAGTACAGGAAACAAGGATGTAACTAGAGTATCCAGGTATTGAAAAGGAAAAAACATCTTCCTTGAATACCACATCTCTACCGACTAAGAAGCTTCTGGAGTGAATAGTATACATCTTATACCCATCTGTGTTATAGAGTAGCCAAGAAACACAGCAGGGACTGCCCTAGGAGAGAATTTATCTGCCTTCCTCAGATCAGTAACATAGCCTAGGCACCCAAACACCCTTACATGATCTAAGATGGGAGGTTTACCATGCAACATTTCAAAAGGAGTCTTAGATTTATCTTCGAGAGCTGATGTAGGCAGCCTGTTGATAAGATATACTGCTGTGAGCACACACTCACCCTAAAATCTGAGTGGAATAGCTGCTTGAAACCTCAAGGCCCTAGCTACATTAAGAATGTGTCTGTGCCTTCTTTCTACATCTCCATTATGTTATGGAGTGTAGGTGCAGAACTCTCATGAATTATGCCTAGATTCTGTAGTAGGTCTGTCATCTGAGAGTTTAAAAACTCACACCATTATCAGTTCTAAGAATTTTTACTGTGGAGGAGTATACATTCTTAACCATAAGAATGAAATTTCTGAGTGCAACCATGACTTCAGCTTCAGAAGGTAAGAGAAAAATCCAGATATACCTGGAGTGATAATCTACCAGAGTTAGAAAGTACCTTTTTCCATCATGAGTAGGCACTCTATATGGCCCTCAAACATCACCATGAACTGTATGAAAGCAACTAGTAGAAATAGTAGTACTCAAAGGAAATGGTAGCCTTGTTTGTTTAGCCAAAGGGCATATTGTACAATGTTTATCAGAATTTGCACTATCAATAGTCTGAAACACAAGTAATTTCTTTAGAACATCAATTGGCACATGGCCTAATCTCTTATGCCACAAGGCTACATTTATTATACCATCCTTCTCCTTTTGTATTTACAACAAGTGATGTTGAAGTATCCTTTCTTGAGCTGTCCATGGACTGCAGTCTAGTATTAGAAGTGAGCACAATTAGTCCACTATCTTCCTTACCAGTCCCCTTCAACTTGCCACTGAATAGATCCTGAAAAATACAGAAATCAGGAAAGAAACAGACTAAACACTTTACTCTTTTGTTATCTTTGATATAGATAGTAAGTTGTACTTGAACTCTGGGATATGCATGACATTAGTTATCATCTGTCCTGGGAAGATATAGGCAGTTCCTATATGCTTAACAGTGGCTAGACTTCCAGTTGGTAGAAGTACTTTTCCTTCTCTGAACTTATCACGAAGTTTGAATCAGTCAAGGAATTCAAATTTCTAACCATATGATTAGAGGCTCATGAGTCTACTATCCACTTAGTGAATTTAGAAGCATCATCAGTGACATCAGTAACATCATTGTCCATACCTGCTGCCATAGCTGCTTCATTACTTTCACTTCCCTTTCCTAGGAGCTGCAGAATCTGTGAGTATTGTTCTGGAGTGAAGTGAGGCACTCTCACTGGGTTACTCTAATTCTGACTATAAGATGCCTCTCCAGTAGTTGAGGTGCTTTTTGCAAAATTAGCTTCCTCCTGTTGGCCCAAGGTTTGAAGCCTTAACTGTGCTCCCAGTATGCACAATTTGACTGTCTTTTGCAAAGTTCCCTGCAGAGTTGTACTCCTTCTTTGACTTGAAGTGTGGTGGATAACCATTTAACTTGTAGCAAGTCTCTCTGGTTTGGCCTTTGAAATTACAATAGTCACAGTACAAAGTGTTCTTTCTTGTCCTAAAGTTGTTCATTGAATTAGGACCTCCTTTACTGGTGAACAAGGCTATGTTGTAAGCTCCACTGTTGCCACTACTGAACAAAGCTGTATTCTCTTGATTGTTAACAAAATATTTGTCTTGTACAAAGACAAAGTCCTTACATGTCAACATGAAATTCATTTGCGTAAATAAAATAATGTTAAAAATATTTCAGTACAATATGTGTGTCCATATATTGACAGCAAATCTGTGTGAGGACAGGGCCCTCATTGCACTAATTTACGTATAGGACATAATATCACATCTCTCCAACCATCTGATTTATATTGATAACCTTATCATCAATCAAATAACACTACCTAGCTGGTGGAGTTAATTAATTTCTCACTAAGGCAATTTTCTGTATCATATTTCAAAGGGTCCAATTTCACACTAAGGCAATTTTAATTTCCTATAGCATCTTTCAAAGGTCACTTCTGACATAAATATAGGACCACAAAAAACAGGTCCACATTCCATTCTTTCCTCACACACCTCAATTATATCATGAGTTTATATGATCCCCTACACCATTTACACCAACCAAATTAGTACTTCTCTTCCTACTCTTTGCAATTATTCATCTAACTTTATCATTTAGCTTTTTTTTTGTGTGCTCATATATCTCTTTGCCAATATGCAAATGAGTCATTCATCTTATAGTGTGTACAATAGCTCTACAAAAAACATGATAATTGAAGATAGCCAAATTAAAGACCAGCATGTGCAAGATAATAGCCATGGGAGTAGCAATAATTCAGATGAACTCAGTTTTCGAAACCTATCAAAGCTCATTCTACCTCCTCTTGGTTCCAATGGTTACAGCCAGAATCAAACTCAGCAGAAAGGCAAGATCATCACCCCTATGGATTCAAGATACAGGTTAGTACAAGTAACGAGTTTAACTTCTATATATTGAGTCCAATGAAGGGGAGCCTTGGCGTAACTGGTAAAGTTGCTGCCAACAGACCCTTGTGGTCCAGCCCTTGCCCGACCCTGTGCATAGCGGGAATTTAGTGCACCGGGGCTGATCTTTTTTTTGCTTTACTTTCAGATCACCTACCAAGTGGGCAAAACTCGTTTCTACCCATTGTAGACCGATATATATATTTTCATGGCAACCCTAAGAATCTGTTCTTAAGCGGAGAACAAAAAAAGGAGTGGCAAAACTAAGAAGAAAGAAAGAATTGAAGTTGTATAGATCACTTCTTTCAATTTTTGAGTCAGAAATAGTATGTACCAACTACTAGAAGATTTTGTGTATTAAATTTTTTTTTCTAGACCTAATAACTTAATTTAATCCTAATAAAACCTTTTTTTTCCCCTGGAAAAGCCTCTATTCCCAAGCCGCTTTACTAAGATTGGGCAAGTCTCTTTTTATGCAACACTATATACTATAGTGAAAATTTAACCAAAATTGAGACTCTTTTCATTGAGATTTATTACTTGAATATTAATCGACTTGGCGACTTGTTAAATTTAGGTGTTACTAATTATTCGAAGAATCTCGTTATAAGATTCAAAGGGACTTAATGTTAAATATCACGTTAGACATCATTAGTTATTAAAATGACCGTGGTCCTAAGGTAAATTATTTTAGCGGGGACGTAACTTTCGTAAGGACAGTGATTATATATACTATTAAAACTTGTATTTTTTGTGTATATATGCAGGTGTTGGGAGACGCTAATGGTAATAATGGTGGCGTATTCTGCATGGGTATGTCCATTTGAGATAGCATTCATGCACTCCAACCCAAACAGAGTGCTATACATCGCAGACAACGTTGTTAATCTCTTCTTTGCAATTGATATCATCTTAACATTCTTTGTTGCCTATATTGATACTACAACTCAGCTTCTCGTACGTGACCGGAGAAGAATTGCTACAAGGTACGTATTCTTACACGATTTAAGTAGGCATACACAGACAAAATATATACTAGTAATAATTTTATATCAGTATAATATAACATGTGATAGCAGATTAAGAGTTTAATTCTTAAAGTGACACTGCATAGACTTTTTACACCATCAAATTAAGTTGACATGCAAACAACGGACAATATTTTTAAGCAAATCGAAGGGACGACCCGGTTGGTTTGGAGGGTGTTGTCCACACGGGCGACGCGGGTTCGATCCCCTCAAGGTCTGAGCCTGTCGCACGGGGCTACTTGCCTATTGCGGTTTACATCCCCTGTATGGTTTGCACGCTATTACACAGTGGGGGGTTTACCCAGTGCGCATAGAGTGCTCACCACAAAGTGTTCATCCGAAGGGCAGAGACTGTGGCAGAGGCAGTAGCGACTGCGGGTTTTCCTGGAATTCCAAAAAAACATGAAAAATACAGTAATAACATGCTATATACTCCCTCCGGTCCAAAATAAGTGATTTTTTGGATGTTTTCACACAGATTAAGAAATTCACCTTTTAGCATTAATTAGCATTGGAATTGACCATATTAACCTTTACTATCTCACATAAACACTCCTAACACATATTCCAACACTATTTACTCCAAGGACAATGTAGGAAAAAAATAATTAATTTATTCTTGAAATCTGGAAAAATCACTTATTTTGGACCACAAGAAAAAAGCCAAAAAATCACTTATTTTGGACCGGAGGAAGTATCAGTTAAGTTGTATAGATAACAACTTTTTTTTAAAGGTGTTTGGTAAACATTTTTCATGCCATTTTGTTTGTCAAGTACCGAAAAAACGTTGGTTGGCTACAAAAGGGTAATTACTTACCCACATCGGGTGTTTACACCAAACTATATTAACTCACTATGGTTAATTAATTTAATTAGATGAGAATGCATGTAATTTACCATGGTTAAATGATTAAAGTCCATATGGAAGACATATGTCATATATCTATTGGTTTGATGTAAAGCGGATAAGTTTTTACCTTACAAAAGTCTTAACCTAGCTAGCTACCGATCGAGAATCACCCACAAACAAAAGCACTTAAGGATAGGTCAATCATTAGGAAAATAATTGGTTTTTTATATATTAACCCCATAAAGCAAATCAAAAAGGCTTTGTGGGTCCAAGTATACATCTAGAATGCATTTTTAACTACGTGGGGATCAAAATAACAGATCATATACAGATTCGTTGCTATATATATATATATATATATATATATATATATTATATATTATAATATATATATATATATATATATATATATATATATATATTATATAATATAGTATAGATATAGTGGTAGATTTATTATTAGTTGAATATATTTATGCGGGTTCAAATGATGAACACAGAAATCCATCAGGTTTTATGTTTCTCCCGCTCGTTTGTCGGTATAATCTATAGAATCAGAAAAGTCGTAGATTTATTCGAAAGTATGATTCAAGAATAGAAAGAAAGGTTCTTTTGTATTGCCACAATTTAAAATAATTAATTGACCCGTCTTCTTTTTCTTACGTTTTTTAAGGTTAAAAAATGTATAAAGGAACGTGAATTTTTAATTCTACAAAGATAAGATATTCTTCCTTATCACACGAATGAAATTGCGATGGCAGCAGATTTGATGCCTCTACAACGTCTTTTGCATAGTAAGAGTGGAAAGTCGCAATTGACTCATGATTGTCTTCATTTGCCAAAATTTGGTTGTTCAATGATTACAAGATATCAAAATCTATATATTCCTTTATTCTCTAACAATTTGACTTAATGATTTTAATTTAGTTAGATCCCCGGGCCCACCCCCCACTCGCCCACCCCAACACAAGATTAAATATATAGAATTAACAATAAACAATTCACAACCCCACTTTTGTTTCGCACTTTGGAAATGGGGTTAGAATAATAGTTTTGGGCTCAGTAAAGAGGAAAGGTGTGGTGGACAGACTAGATAGAATTTCAAAAAATCTCGCGAGGCAATTAATTAAGCCCAGCAACAATTAATGGATGAAACCATATTGCATAGCCTCCGACTAGTAACGCTTAGAGAGCAGTTTTTCTCTATTTTTTGTAATCGCTCCGCCAACTTGTGTGTTAAAAATCAAAGTTCCCCTTCAACTTTGAACAATAATCATTTTTCCCCCCTTTATCGTACACAATACCTTTTTTGCCCTTGAATTTTCAATTTCCTCCTCAATTCAATACTTTTTGTTATATGATATTTTTTATGGTTTTTAGCTATAACTGTAAAGTTATGTAATATGCTATTATAAATTGTATAGAGTTTCATTAAAATTATAAGTAGAATAATGAATGTAATAGAGTCCGTTGTAACAATTAACCTTATCATTTATGGTTGTTATTTAATGTAATGCATATTAACTATATATTTTAAGCTATATTTTCTTAAGCGACGGGAGCTTAGAAATTTAGTATAAGAGGATTTGAAAAATGACACGCAATTTTTTTTTTATTATTTTCGGATTGAACTTGTGAGCTAAGAAATTAATGAACTCTATTCTCTTAGCTCACAAATTTTAATTTCTTAGCTCGCAAGTTCAATCCGAGTTTTTCATATAAGAGGATTGAAAAGTACACCAAGTTATCTTAGCTCCCAAGTTCAATCCGAAATTAAAAAAATTGGGGTGTTTTTCCATCCTCTTATATGAATTTCTAGCTTCGTTGCTAAGAAAATATAACTTAAATATATATTTAATATGCATTACATTAAAATAACAATCATAAAGATAAAGGTAATTTTAATTGACTCTGACTACTTATTCTACTTATAATTTTAATGAACTCTAATTA